>NW_011481499.1:68976-71517 GCF_000754665.1 Bison bison bison | reverse complement strand
ACTAAATGGAACTGAATAATCCAGGGTGGTCTCATCTTGAAATCCTTGTCTTAATCTCCACAGTCCCCTTTTCCAAATAAGGTCATGTTCACAGGTTCCAGAGTTTAGGGCATGGATATACTTTGTGGGGGCAACTGTCCACCTTACTCCAAGACCCAATCATACCGAGAGAAAGGTTTGACCTCTGGAGCCCGAATGCCAGTTCTGAAAGCCCTCCTCCTGGGACAGTCCTTTCTTCTCTGGAATTTCATGCTCTTGGTTTAGTTTGTTCCAGGCCCCTTCCAAGAACAATAGAAAAGGCCCCCAGGCAGGAAAGATGGCCTGTTTCATTCTGACAGTCCCCCCTACCCCACCATGTAGCAGGAAGTTTTCACCATCTCCTAAGCCTGATATGATACAGTCCAATGATAAAAAAAAAAAAAAGTTGTGTGCTTTTTTTTAAAGTCATCTGGAAATCAGAACAAGAAAGTTCTCCACTTAACTCTGCCACATCTGGGTGTGAGTGATTCATGAAGACGCAGCCTCGTTCTGGTTTTCATTTCAAATGATGTTTACAAGGAGTTTAAAGCGGTTGCCTCTCAAAGAGTCCTCGTTAATATATGGCCACTTGCTTCTCACAGAGCCCAGCTTCTCCGCTTAAAAGCAGAATAAGATTTTCCACAACCATATCTTAGGAAACATTGAAAGGATTAACAAAACTCCTATTTGCAAATCAATTTCAGATCTACTGGTCTGAGAGTGGAAGATGTTGTTATTTCATTCGCTAATTAAAACCATTTCCCTAAAATTTTGCTTTCCTCCCTAATTTGAATAACAAAGAGACACAGAGATAGAACCACATCTGTTGACTCTTCTCAAATATTTCTGAATAGGGGGTGGAAGGAAAACATGAGACATCAAGAGTGTGACGCACAGACGCGGACGGACTCAGAGGAGATGTAGACACGCTGACGGCAGGCAGTCCGAGCCCCTGGAGCAGACGTGTCCGTTTCAGCTCTGCAGGCTCCAGCGCAGACCCAGGACTTGTGTTCCCTCTTCCTCCTTTTGTCAGGATCAAATCAGCATTCACCCGGCCCACGTTCATTTCTAAGTATTCTTTTTTCTCCCCTCCATCCTCAACTTCAACATCAACTCCAAAAAAAAAATGTTGATTACATTAGAATGTCTAAGGATCAAACAGAAAAGGAAACAGATGGACACGCAACAATTCATATTGAGTTAATCCCAGGTTAAACCTAAATATGTAAATGGTCTTGCTGAATACAATCTTTGTAAGATTTTTTTAATGGAAACAATGCAAGTGGTGATTCCATATGGCCGAAGAAGCCAATGGATGTAGCTTTTCCACTTCCCATTTCAGCCATTTGGCATCGTAAGACTCCAGTGCCCTTTCGGATGCCTTTCTTTGCCTTGACCTCAGCCGCATCTGAGTACAGCTAGGAAGCACCATAGACCCGAGCGTGCCTGCAGCCTCTCAGCTCCTCATTCCTGCGCCAGGACCCACATTCCCGGAGGCCAGGGTCTCCAAGGAAGCAGCCTCAGCCAGAGGGCTCTTGCTTGTAACTTGTTTGTTCGTGTTTGGAAACCTGAGTAAGAAACACCCCTCGCAGGAGACAGTCCTCTGGAGGGCAGCTATGGACGTGAGGCACGCGAACCAGCTCTCCGGCTTCTTTCCATTATGGAACTGCCAGAGCGGACAGGGAGAGCCGGACATTTGGGAGATAGAGTGGGCAGGATGGAGCTTATGGTGGCGCCCAGCAGATCCTCTTCCTCTTTCAGACAGTGGCAGGAAGTCACACCCCACTACTCAGAGTCCACTAAAAAGATGTACAGCTTGAGAGTTGTGAGTTAAATTTTATTTGGGGCAAAATGAGGACTGCAGCCCGGGAGGCGGCGCATCAGATAGCTCTGAGAGCCTGCTCCAAAGCGGCAGTGCAAGGAAGGTCAGTATATAAGGTTTGGGGGAAGTGGAGCTCAATACCATGAAGCACTCATTTTACAAAAGGTTTTCTGCCAATCCCAAGGATCTGATGTCACCATGGAGGGATTTAGAGCTTCTCTAGAAGTGAGGCGATGCAAGGATTGAGATCATAAAATCTGTTCCTAGAAACATCCAACTATCTAAAGACCTGCCCCACCAGGTTCCCTGGAGCACAGAGCGGGTCACTCCACCCTGAACTCCCTCAGGGGTTGCTGATGGTCAACAGCTATAGCAGAATGGGGTTCAATCTCTGCAGATGGCAAATGCCGTTGTTGTTCAGTGACTGGCAATTTGTAGTCGACATCACCTTGCGCTGGGTGAGACAGAGGGGACCAAACCCCCCGCCTCGCCCAGGAACTGTCCCATCCTTGGTTCCTGTACACATGGCTTCAGTGCATCCATGGTGACCCCTTCTTTCAACTTTGCAGCCACTGAGTCACTGGTCACAATGAGGCCTCCTGGATATGGACGCCAGTGGTCATCTCTGCCCTTTCACTCAGAGCTATGTGCAAGCTATCATCCTGGGCCCTTTACCTACAGCTTCTCATAAAGTCCTTGAC
>NW_011481499.1:67838-68744 GCF_000754665.1 Bison bison bison | reverse complement strand
GGGGTGAGGAGGAGGGGGATGGGAGTAGGGGGATGGGGAGGAGGGGGAGGATACCTACATTTTAAAGATGAGGAAGCTGTGGCTCATAGCAGTTGGGCAATCTGTGCTGGGAGGCTGACAGTAACCAGGATTTGGACAAGCCTCCCTCTCTTTCCTCTCCTGCTCACTTTCCTGTTTCTTCCCTCTGTTCCTTCATCCCGGTTTCATCAGACTCCCTCATCCTCCCTCTCCCTCAGGCTCTCCGAGCATCTTCCTGGCCAGTACCCCTATTCTCAGCATTTCCTAATCTAAAGTCCTCCATCCATCATCAGCAGAAGCAGGTCCTTCTCGACCTCTTTAAGCGATTGAGCTCAGAGCCTTGGTCCAGCTTCGCATCCCTCCTCAACCTGACCCCTTCCTGCATGCTGGCTGCTTCCCTTCAGCTCCCGACACCAACTTCCTTCCCAGGGAGATGGTCCTAATCACTATCCCCGGGACAGCTCTCCTGCGCCTTCTCTCAGGAGTCTGGTCCCAAAGGAGAACCCACTGCTGGCCCCTGGTCCTGGAGGAGGGCTTTCCCACATACTCTCCTCCCGCTCCCATCCTGCCCACCCCGCTCCCTGAGAACCCATCTCTGGAGGCCTCTCCCCCAGTGCTCCAGGATGGAGCTCTGGGCATCCATCCTGCCTCACTTTGGGCCACGCCAGAACTCGTGTGATGCGCGGTCTCTGCTCTGCCCTTAGTCTGAGCCTTGCTGAGCTCAGGGTGTAGGCTCCCTTCTTTCACTCCCCGTAGCCGTGTCTCAGCATGCTCTTCGACTATTAGACCCCCAGCCCCTCAGCACCACAGCGCAGCTTTGTGACCCTTCATCTGTGTCCTCCTTGATGTAAGGAGACTCTCTCTGGGATGTTCATCTCTCCTTCTCTC
>NW_011481499.1:67232-67609 GCF_000754665.1 Bison bison bison | reverse complement strand
CACTGGAGTGGGTTGCCCTTTCCTTCTCCAATGCATGAAAGTGAAAAGTGAAAGTGAAGTCGATCAGTCTTGTCTGACTCTTAGGGACCCCATGGACTGCGGCCCACCAGGCTCCTCCATCCATGGAATTTTCCAGGCGAGAGTACTGGAGTGGGGTGACATTGCCTTCTCCAGAACAAGATTCAGACTTCAGATAAAACTCACTGGCGAAGCAAGTCCTCAAGAAAGCAAGTCCAGGAACTTATGAAGAAAGACGACTTTATCAGGTTTGGGTGTGACTGACAGGTGGTGGTGTTGAGCGGGGATACATCGCAGACGAGCCACCGAGGATGGTGGTGAGGAAGGCGAGTCGGTCTGAGGCTGGAGCAGGTGCCCTC
>NW_011481499.1:66489-67132 GCF_000754665.1 Bison bison bison | reverse complement strand
ACAGCCTCTTGGAGGTTATGGCACATCCTCGGCAAGGGTTCGGAGTGAGCTGCAGGCCAAGTAAGTCGGCCTCCTTGCTTCCTCTGGGGGAGCTAGAACCAGCCACTCTGGCTGAGGGAACTCAGTGGTGGTGAGTCCTCGGGAAGGCAGAGCCAGTGGTTACTGAGTACTTGTTCTGTGCCGAGTGCTGCCCACCTGGGCATCGCGCACAAGCTCAGGCCACCCCAGAGGCCACACTCTCCACCTCTGATGAGGCTGATCCTCTGATGCCATGCTGGGATCATAGTGCTTCCTCCTGGCCTGCCTCTCCAGATCCTGCTGGGCTGTCATCTGGACCACTGTTGTCCCCTTTCTCTTCCAAGGAGGTGAGTGTGTATCCTCGGCATCAGGGTCAGCTGGCAATCTGATGGCGTGAAGTCGAGATACAATTGGAGATGTGAGTCCGGGGTTGGGCTGAACAAGGTTATGTGTGTAACAGTGGATCGTTCTTGGGGTGTAAGGAACAAGATTCTGCTGCTGCTGCTAAGTCGCTTCAGTTGTGTCCGACTCTGTGTGACCCCATAGACGGCAGCCCACCAGGCTCCCCCATCCCTGGGATTCTCCAGGCAAGAACACTGGAGTGGGTTGCCCTTTCCTTCTCCAA
>NW_011481499.1:61380-66389 GCF_000754665.1 Bison bison bison | reverse complement strand
TGGGGTGACATTGCCTTCTCCAGAACAAGATTCAGACTTCAGATAAAACTCACTGGCGAAGCAAGTCCTCAAGAAAGCAAGTCCAGGAACTTATGAAGAAAGACGACTTTATCAGGTTTGGGTGTGACTGACAGGTGGTGGTGTTGAGCGGGGATACATCGCAGACGAGCCACCGAGGATGGTGGTGAGGAAGGCGAGTCGGTCTGAGGCTGGAGCAGGTGCCCTCACGCGCTGGAACTGGTCCAGGACAATCTGGAAGAACCCTGGCTCTGGCTCTCTTGTTTCTTTGTCATACTGTTCTGCTTTTCTTGGAGAAAAAATTTCTTGACTTTTATCTTCCAAATATTCTGTTGAAATGTTTATTTCAGTAATCACGTGTTGGTACCAGCTTTTTAATCATTCACACATTTACTTACTTTCGCAGCTCAATCAACGTTTTATTGCCGTTTAGTCCCTCAGTCGTGTCTGACTCTTTGCGACCCCGTGGACTGCAGTCCGCCAGGTTCCTCTGTCCGTGGGATTTCCCAGGCAAGAATACTGGAGTGGGTTGCCGTCTCCTTCTCCAGGGCATCTTTCCCACTCAGGGACCAGCACACATCTCACGTCTCCTGCGTCGGAGGCGGGTTCTTTAGCACCGGCGCCACCTGGGAACCCCGTGCTTGGTCGTTAGGAGCCTTCAATTCAAACTGATTCCAGCTCTTGTTGCTTTCGTGAGCCTGGGGAAGTAACTGGATCTTTTGAGGTCTTTCAGTAAAAGGATCTCGACCAGCCCATCTGATCTTAAATGTTACGATTGTAAGTGGTGTCTTGGGGAAGGGATGGCATGGGAGGGGGAGGCAGGCTTTGTGCCCGCTCTGGCCTCCAATATGCTTTTGTTTCCAGGGACCCCCTGTTTCTATCTACAAGGTGTTGTATTAATAACCGAGGCTTCCACGAAAGAAGGCTCATCAGAACTTTAAGAAAGGGAGGCAAGAAGTCATTATTTACTTCTGATTGCATCCTGCTCTGTTATCAAACTCTCACACTGGCTCTTCAAAGCAGACTTTGAAAAGAACTTTTTTTGAACATTTTTATTTGTCCAAAATGGAAAGAATGATCTCATTAAGGCCAGAGCTGTGATTTCACTTTAGGTTCAGGGGAGGATAAACCAGCTCCTTGGTAACAAAGCCAGTGAAACACACACGTGTTCACTAAATAGCCAGTGGATGCTGGCAGAACCTTTCTCATTCAGTTCTACAAAATGCTCTCAGCTCTGTATTGTAGACTTTAAGAAAGAATGTGCCTGGGATATGGTTTCAAGTCGAGGACAGTGTGCTGAGCACGCACGGAAGGCGGGTGCTCGGTGCATTTGCTGGGGGTGTGGAGTGCTGTGTGAAGTGCAAGGCTTTTTCCCCTCTAGGGAGCACCCACCTTGTCTCAGAGATGAGACTACCTCGCATCTGTGTCTCAGTAGTCATCGCAGTGACCTTAACCAGTAGCCAACACTGACTGGACACGTACTGTGCCCAGTTCCTGTCCAAGGCCTTTCCCCAGGCTCACAGGAGGCCTGGCACTTGGGACTCAGTCAACACTGAATTACCATCCTTGAGGCTTTGCTGATGTGCCATGTCCTAGAAGGGGCCAACCCTGACTTGACAGTGACTAAAAAGACCTCAGATATCATCTGGGCCCTGGAAGCAGCTCCAACACTGGCCCCGAAGCTGACTCAGCACTACTGTTTCAGACAAGTGTTACCACTGTGGACACTTTAGCTCCAAAGCCAGCCTCTGGAGCACTTGGCCTGCGCCTGCCTTTGCAGCGTAGAGAGGGCTGACCGCCTGCTGGGAGGGCCCAGGGTGCTGCCTGGTGACCAAACCACACAGATGGCGTGCACCCGAGCCTCCCAAAGGCCCAGGTGGCTCAGAAACCCCTGTTCAGCGACCACTGAAACATGTCCAGTTTGGAGAAGACCTGTTTATCTTGCACAAGACCCTGAGTGACACAGGTTTTCATGCCCAGTTCGCTTCTGTTATTATTCTCAATGAACTGTCAACTCCTCCTAAAGTTGGCAAGGTTTATTGAGTCGTATTCCTCAGTTCTACACCGCTGACAGCAGCTCTGAGTGTCAAAGCTAGGGCAATGCAGAGTGATTGTTTTTATTAATTTTAAAAACATTTTATTTTGACTGCATTGGGTCTTAGCCGCATGTGGGATCTTTCACTGAGGCACATGGATTCTCTAGTTGTGTCGTATGGGTTCAGAAGTTGTAGCACTCAAGCTTAATGGCCCTACAGCATGTGGGATCTTAGTTCCCAGACGAGGGATTGACCTCCATCCTCTGCATTGCAAGGAGGAGTCTTAACCACTCGACCACCAGGGAAGTCCCCAGAGTGATTTTTTAATTGACAATAAATTTTTACATTTCTCTGGGGCAAGAAGTGTACAGCTTCCTTTACCCCGGGTCCTACACTGTTTTTGTAAATATTTCCTAAATTATTTCTCTAATGTGCCTGGAGGCTGGTATACTTAGGAGAAGGCTCCGGGGCAAATGTGTAAACAGTGTTGGAAGGATAAGGCATTTCTCCACAACCCTCATGCTCAGAACCACTGCTGGTATAAATCCAGGGCATCAAGGACAAGCCCAGCCAGATCTTTTTGGAGCAGATTTTGATTGTGAAAGGATAATTATTGATCTTAATGAGGTTTCACTACAGTCCATGAAAGCCATTATCATATTTGGTCAGAGGCCTCCTGGGAGGGCCTGGAGACGGTGACTCCAGGAGGAAAATGAAAGCAAATACAGCAATTAAGCAAATCCAATTGTCTGGTGCGACAGGGGCTCCCCCGGCCAGACTTCAGCCAGAAAGCAAGCAGCATTGACGGGGCTGCAGACACCAAGCCACTTGGCCTCGTCAGCTCGGGCTTAACCTGGGTGATTAATCCCGAGGAGCCGCCTGTTTCCTGTGGCTGCTGTACAGGTTGCCACAAGCCTACAGGTTTTCAGCAGCACACTCCTATTATCTTACAGTTCCAGAGGTAAGAAGTCTGGAGTGGGTCTCATGTGGCTAAAATCAAGGTGGCCACAGGGCACTGATCCTTCTGGACGTTCAAGGGGAGAGTCCATTTCTTCATCTTTTCCAGTTTCTAAAGCATTCTTTGACTCGTGACCTCATCATATCATTCAACTTCTGCTTCTGATGTCCTGTCATCATCTCTCTGACTCAGACCACCCTGCCTCCCTCTTTAAGGATCCCTGTGATTACACTGGACTCACCCAAATAATCCAGGGTAACTTCCCTGTCACAAGACCCTTAACTTAATCACATCTGCAAAGTCCCTTTTGCTGTGTGAGGTAAAGAGTTCACTGGTCCTGGGGATTAGGACATGGCCATGTTAGGGAGCTACTATTCTTCAAGAGAGCTCCAGAAAAACATCTACTTCTGCTTCATGGACTACACTAAAGCTTTTGACTGTGTGAATCACAACAAAGTGGAAAATTCTTCAAAAGATGGGAGTACCACCTGACCTGCCTCCTAAGAAATATGTATGCAGGTCAAGAAGCAACAGTTAGAACCAGACATGGAACAACAGATTTGTTCCGTACTGGAGAAGAAGTACAAGGCTGTACACTGTCACCCTGTTTACTTACTTCTATGCAGAGAACACCATGGGAAATGCTGGGCTGGATGAAACACAAGCTGGAATCAAGATTGCTGGCAGAAATACCAATAACCTCAGATAAGCAGATGACACCACGCTTATGGAAGAAAGTGAAGAGGAATTAAAGAGCCTCTTGATGAAGGTGAAAGAGGAGAATGAAAAGGCTGGCTTAAAACTCAACATTTAAAATACTAGGATCATGGCATCTGGTCCCATCACTTCATGGCAAAGAGATGGGGAAACAGTGGAAACAGTGAAAGACTTTATTTTCTTGGGCTCCAAAATCACTGCAGATGGTGACTGCAGCCATGAAATTAAAAGATGCTTGCTCCTTGGAAGGAAAGCTATGACAAACCTAGACAAGGTATTAAAAAGCAGAGATATTACTTTGCCAACAAATGTCCAAAGCTATGGTTTTACCAGTAGTCATGTATGGATATGAGAGTTGGAGCATAAAGAAGGTTGAGCACTGAAGAATTGATCCTTTTGAGTTGTGGTGTTGGAGAAGACTCTTCAGAGTCTCTTGGACTGCAAGGAGATCCAACCAGTCCATCCTAAAGGAAATCAGTCCTGAATATTCATTGGAAGGACTGATGCTGAAGCTGAAGCTCCAATACTTTGGCTGTCTAATGTGAAGAGCTGACTCACTGGAAAAGACCCTGATGCTGGGAAAGATAGAAGGCAGGAGGAGAAGGGGACAAACAGGGTGAGATGTCACTAACTCAGTGGACATGAGTTTTTGCAAGCTCTGGCAGATGGTGAAGGACAGGAAACCCGGCGTGCTGCAGTCCATAGGTTTGCAAAGAGCTGGACACAACCTGGTGACTGAACAACAGTTCTGCTTCGTTGGAATGGCGGTCTAAATCAGAGGATGATGATACTCCTTCTGGGAGGGGAATCATGGGAAGTGATGGTCTGTATTGGCTGTGGGCCCAGCTGGGGTCACCTGTGAAGAGGGAACAAGGTCAGTCAAGGAAAAGCCTGAAAATCTTCAGGCAGCACGTGTGAGAATGAAAATGAGAACAATATCTAATGCCTACGTTAGGCTTCACTCTTCTGCTTTCTTTTCTTACTCATTGCAACAGTTTGTTGGAGTACATACCATCATCATCCTAATTTACTGAAGAAGAAATTGAGGCTACAAAACATTAAGTTACTCGCCCAAGATCACAACTCTGTGTGCCTCCGTCATAAGGGGCAGAGTCTGAACACAAACTGAGGTGTGGATACTCAGTTTCCTCTCTCACGATGTGGTTAGATGTTCAGAATCACGAGAGCAGAAGTTCGATTTAATGCAATAAGACAAGAAAAAGAAATAAAGGTATACGGGATAGGAAAATGAAATACACCTGTCTTACTTTGTAGATAAC
>NW_011481499.1:55924-61280 GCF_000754665.1 Bison bison bison | reverse complement strand
ACTAGTTCCAGGAGGCTCCATTTCTTGGTAGGGATATTTGTATTTTCTACATGACTGTCAATGTAGAAAATACAAATATCCCTACCAAGAAATGGAGCCTCCTGGAACTAGTAAGGTATTAATTACAACAAGGTTGAAGGATACAAGGAAGTCAGTTTCTTTCCCATAAATCCACCAATGATCAAGTGGAATTGAAAGCATAGTACCATTCATATTAGCACTCCCCAAATACGAAATACTTAGGCATAAAACTAACACAACATGTACAAGAGCTATATGAAGAAAACTTGACGACAGAAGTCAAAGAACTAAATAAATGGAGAGAAAGTCCATGTTCACGAACAGGAAGACTCAGTATTGTGATGACGTCAGTTCTTTCCACGTGAATCTATGATTTCAAAGCCATCTTAATGAAAATCTTAGCAAGTTATTTGGTGGACATTAAGAACTGATTTTAAAGTTTATCAGTCAGCCCGTCAGTTCAGTCGCTCAGTTGTGTCCGACTCTGTGACCCCATGAATCACAGCACGCCAGGCCTCCCTGTCCATCACCAACTCCTGGCGTTCACTCAGACTCACGTCCATTGAGTCAGTGATGCCATCCAGCCATCTCATCCTCTGTCATCCCCTTCTCCTCCTGCCCCCCCAATCCCTCCCAGCATCAGAGTCTTTTCCAATGAGCCAACTCTTCGCATGAGATGGCCAAAGTACTGGAGTTTCAGCTTTAGCATCATCCCTTCCAAAGAAATCCCAGGGCTGATCTCCTTCAGAATGGACTGGTTGGATCTCCTTGCAGTCCAAGGGACTCTCAAGAGTCTTCTCCAACACCACAGTTCAACAGCATCAATTCTTCAGTGCTCAGCCTTCTTCACAGTCCAACTCTCCCATCCATATATGACCACAGGAAAAACCATAGCTTTGACTAGATGGACCTTTGTTGGCAAAGTAATGTCTCTGCTTTTCAATATGCTATCTAGGTTGGTCATAACTTTCCTTCCAAGGAGTAAGCGTCTTTTAATTTCATGGCTGCAGTCACCATCTGCAGTGATTTTGGAGCCCAAGAAAATAAAGTCTTTCACTGTTTCCACTGTTTCCCCATCTATTTCCCATGAAGTGATGGGACCAGATGCCATGATATTTGTTTTCTGAATGTTGAGCTTTAAGCCAACTTTTTCACTCTTCTCTTTCACTTTCATCAAGAGGCTTTTTAGTTCCTCTTATACATAGAGACAAAAAATCCAGAGTAGTCCGTACAATACAGAAGAAGGACTAAGTCAGAGGGCTAACAGTACTAAATTTCAAGACTTAATGGAAGATTTTCAGAACCATGAAAGCGTAAGTCCTACGAATCAAGACAGTATCTAATTGGTGAACGAAAAGACAAATAGATCAATGGAATGGAATACAGAACACAGATAGGCTTCACAAATATAGTCATTGATCTTCAATCAAGGGGTAGAGGCAACAGGATGGAGCAAAGATGATCTTGTCAACAAACGGCGCTGGACCAATCGGACATCCACAAAAAACTGAATCTAAGGTCTGCGTGAGGCGCAGACCTTACACCCTTCACAAAAACCAACTCCGAATGGATTGTAGACCTAAACATAAAACGGAAAACTTTGAAACTCCTAGGAGATAAAATAAGAGAAAACTTAGATGACCTTAGGTATGGTGATGACTTTTTAGGTACAATACTAAAAGCACCATTCATGAAAAAAAGAATTGATATGCTGGACTTCATTAAAATTAAAAACTTCAGCCGTGCAAGTGTGTTAGTCACTTGGTCGTGTCTGACTCTTTGTGACCCCATGGACTGTAACCCACCAGGCTCTTCGGTCTATGGGGTTCTCCAGGCAAGAATACTGGAGTGGGCTGCCATTCCCTTCTCCAGGAGACCTTCAATGCAGGGATTGAAGCTGGGTTTCCTGCATTGCAGGCGGATTCTCTGCCGGCTGAGCTACCAGGGGAACTCAAGGACAACGTTAAAGGAATGAGAAGACAAACTGTGGACAAGAGGAAAATACTTGCAAAAGAAACATACAGGATTGTTTTCCAAAATGTACAAAGAACTCTTAAAATGCAGCACTAAAAACGCAGTCAGCCTAATTAAAAAATGGACCAAGATGTTAACAGACACCTCACTAAAGATGTGCTGATGACAAGTAAGTAGAGATACCCCCATCATAGGCCACCAGGTAAATGCAAACAACGAGATACTACCACATAGCAATCAGAAAGGCAAAATCTGAACCCTGGCAACAGCAAATGTGGCCGAGAATACGCAACAGCAAGAACTCTGATTTACTGCTGGTGGGAATGCAGAGTGATACAGCCACCTTGAAGACAGTTTATTTTCTTACAAACCTAAGCATACTCTAGCCATAGGATTCAGCCAACATTCACCTTGATATTTACTCAGAGTTGAAAACTCACGTTCAGATGAAAATTAGCACAGATATGTATAGCAGCTTTATTCATAATTGTCAAAATGTCCCTTAGTAGGTGAATGGATAAATACACGAGGGTACATCCAGACAATGAAATATCATTCAGTTCTAAAAAGAAATGAGCCTTCAAACAACGAAGTGACATGGAGGAAACTTAAATGCTTATTACTAAACAGAGGAAGTTAATCTGAGAAAACTACGCACTGTAGGATTCCAACTTTATGTTGTTCTGGAAAAAGCAAAACTGTGGAGATGATTAAAGGACCAGCAGCTGCCAGTGGGTGGAGGAGGCATGAATGGGAGGAACACAGATAATCTTTAGGGCAGTGAAAATGCTTTGATATGTATGTGAAAATGTATGATATCATGTATATAATGATGATACTTGTCCAAACACACAGAATACGCAGCACCAAAAGTGAGCCTTATATAAGGTATGGACCTTGGGTAATTGCGATGTACCAGCATAGGTCCACTGAAGATGGTGTCTGCAGCCATGAAATTAAGAGACGCTTGCTCCTTAGACAGAAAGCTATGACAAACGTAGACAGCATATTCAAAAGCAGGGACATCACTTTGCTGACAAAGGTCTGTATAGTCATTGGTGGGTTAGTCACTCAGTCGTGTCTGACTCTCGCCTCCACATGGACTGTAACTCACCAGGCTCCTCTGTCCATGGGGTTCTCCAGGCAAGAATACTGGAGTGGGTTGCCATTTCCTCCTCCAGGGCATCTTCCCGACCCAGGGATCAAACCCAGGTCTCCTGCACTGCAGGCAGGTTCTTTTACCAACTGAGCTACCAGGGAAGCTGTATAGCCAAAGCTACGGTTTTTCCAATAGTCATGTATGGATGTGAGAGTTGAACCATAAACAAGGCTGAGTGATGAAGAATTGATGCTTTTGAACTGTGGTGTTGGAGAAGACTCTTGAGAGTCCCTTCAACAGCAAGAAGATCAAACCAGTCAATCCTAATGGAAATCAGTCCTGAATATTCATTGGAAGGACTGATGCTGAAGCTGAAGCTCCAATCCTTTGGCCACCTGATGTGAAGAGCTGACTCACTGGAAAAGACTCTGATGCTGGGAGGGATTGGGGGACAGGAGGAAAAGGGGGTGACAGAGGATGAGATGGCTGGATGGCATCACTGACTCGATGGACGTGAGTCTGAGTGAACTCCGGGAGCTGGTGATGGACAGGGAGGCCTGGCGTGCTGCCATTCATGGGTCGCAAAGAGTCGGACATGACTGAGTGACTGAACAACCACACAAAGCATGGGTCCATCAGCTGTAACACATGCACCACCCTCCGGTGGGGGCTGTGGATGGGGGAGAGGCTGTGCTTGGGGTGGGGGGCAAAATGTACATGGAAACTCTCTTCCTCTCTATTTTATTGTGAGCCTAAAACTGCTCTAAATATAAACTTGAAAAAAAGAAAAGAATTGGGAAAGTACCCTTTCATTTTTCGTGATGCTTTCCAAGGGGCAGTCCTTACTGGAAGGAGCCATCAGGGTAAGACCGTCAGAGTCTGGAATGAAGCATTTTGCCTGTGATGCAAAGATCTTTCACCCATGATTCATGATGCCAACAATTTCCTGCTGATTCCTCTAAGTTTAAATCAATCTGACAATACGCATTCTCTGTCTCATGTGTTCTTCAGATCCAGTCTCTTCACAGGACCACGCTTCATGATGTAAGCCACAGACAATGCAAGTCTGTGAAGGATGATCAATGCGCCATGTGTCAGAGAAAGGATCAAAGGTTGTGTGTGTGCGTGCTCTAATATGATAGGATGTCCTTCCAAAAGTCCAGAGCTCGGGGGCTCCCTTCCCTATGGAGAAGAGGAGGGGGGAGACAGCTCCTCTGAACAAAGGAGAAAGACTCAAAGGAAAATGTACATCGTATGAAATCTCTTTATGACCCAAAAGATAAGGAACGTCAGAACGAAGAGAGGAAACGTGCCAGAGGATGATGTGAGTTGCCATGTGACTAGCATCAGGCGCCTCTCTCTGTTCATCCGGAAAGAAGGGAAGATGCTTCATGGCTCCTGGGTCTGTACAGATCCCTAGCTCAGAGCCGCCCTCAGCATCCGACAAGCTTGGATTTCAGGATAAATCCACAAATGTGTGGGCCAGCTGTCTCACTCAATGCAGACTCTGCACGTGAGAGTTCTGCCTCTCTGGGCTCTGGATTCATCATGGCAGCGCTGAGCCAACCCTGTCCCTGTGCAGGAGAAGCCTGGGTCACTTGAGTCAGCCCCTGGGAAGGGACCTCGAGGCAGAGGGGAACAAATAGGACCCTTCCCCAAGGCTGCCTCCAAAAAAAGTGTCATGGCCAAGAAGAGTGAGGGTCTGCCCTGAGCGGTCATCACTCAGGGTGACAATGGGACCAAGCAACAGGCTGGGGGTTGGGAGAACCCAGGAGCAGTTCAAGGGCAAGACGCACCGAGTGCCAGGGCGTTCCGGCTGATTGGGGCCACCTGATCCCCGAGGACAAGGGTGCCTGCTTAATATATTGTCCAAAAAGTGACACTTCTGAGAGCAAACGGGAGTGTTCTAATTGTCGCACTGGGATCCATGATTCACACCTCCTGCCAGGTGGTAGCCCCGGATGAGTGTTCTGGGTGGAAGGGGGAAGGCAGAGACTAGGGACCTCTCTGGATGTGCCCATCTGAGTCAGAGATGGGCAGACACAGGCAGAGAGAGACACGACTCATCCATCTGGGTCCTGGATAGGATGAGGGGTGCGTGGATACAGTGCACTTCCTGATACTAGATTTCACACGGGAAAGAACTCTCACTTGGAGAGCTCCCACCTTTGAAAATTTACAAATTAGTTTCCCCTAAGCCTTGGAAGACTAACAAAATTACGTTGACAAAGAGACTCATGAGATGCAAGTTGAATATAAGCT
>NW_011481499.1:39196-55029 GCF_000754665.1 Bison bison bison | reverse complement strand
AGCCATCTCATCCTCTGTCGTCCCCTTCTCCTCCTGCCCCCAATCCCTCCCAGCATCAGAGTCTTTTCCAATGAGTCAACTCTTCGCATGAGGTGGCCAAAGTACCGGAGTTTCAGCTTTAGCATTATTCCTCCCAAAGAAATCCCAGGGCTGATCTCCTTCAGAATGGACTGGTTGGATCTCCTTGCAGTCCAAGGCACTCTCAAGAGTCTTCTCCAACACCACAGTTCAAAAGCATTAATTCTTCGGTGCTCAGCTTTCTTCACAGTCCAACTCTCACATCCATACATCACCACTGGAAAAACCAGCCTTGACTAGATGGACCTTTGTTGGCAAAGTAATATCTCTGTTTTTGAATATGCTATCTAGGTTGGTCATAACTTTCCTTCCAAGGAGTAAGCATCTTTTAATTTCATGGCTGCAGTCACCATCTGCAGTGATTTTGGAGCCCAGAAAAATAAAGTCTGACACTGTTTCCCCATCTATTTGCCATGAAGTGATACAACAGGCAAAAAGAAACAGTTAATGAAAGTTAATAATTTCTTAAACTCAGAACATGGTGCATTAGGTTGAATGTGTGTACTCAGTCACTCCGTCATGCCCAACTCTGCGAGCCCATGGACTATAGCCAGCCAGGCTTCTCTTTCCCAGGCAAGAATACTGCAGGGGTTGCCACTTCCTCCTCCAGGAGATCTTTCCGGCACAGGGATCAAGCCCTCATCTCTTGCATCTCCCGCATTGGCAGGCAGATTCTTTACCTGCTGAGCCGCTTGGGAAGCCCCAGTGGTGGGCCCCAAAAGCTATGTCCACGTCCTGATTCCTGGAACCTGTTTCCTTACTCAGAAAAGGGGTTTTTGCAGATGTGAGTTGAGGATCTTGAGATGAAATCACCCCAGATTATTCAAGTGAGTCTTAGATCAGATGGCAAGTTACCCTCTAAGAGACACACAGAGAAGACAGACACAGAGACACAGAGGCGGTGTGAAGGCAGTTGCTAAAGTGCGGCAGCCATAAATGGAGGATGCCAGCAGCAGCTAGAAGCTCCAGGAGGCAAAGAAACAAGGTCTCCCCTAGGGCCTAAGGAGGACTTCTGTCCTGTAGAACTGCCAGAGAACAAATTTCTGTTGTTTTAAACCAACAAGCGTGGTAATTCCTTAAGGCAGCGCTAATCAGCTAATACAATGGCTCAGAAGGCAGCTCAGCATCCCTGGTGATTCCGGACGCAAGGGGAGTCTGCACTCGGTCCCCAGCATCTTCCCAGGAGCCTTTACCAAGTTCTTTCTAGAAAGGTCGGGGGAAGGCTGGAGGGGGCAATTCCCTGGCAGTCCAGTGGTTAAGACTCCATGCTCCCAATGTGGGGGGCGTGGGTTTGATCTCTGGTGGTTTTTCCAATAGTCATGTATGGATTTGAGAGTTGGACTATAAAGAAAGCTGAGCATGGAAGAATGGATGCTTTTGAACTGTGGTGTTGGAGAAGACTCTTGAGAGTTCCTTGGACTGCAAGGAGATCCAACCAGTCCATCCTAAAGGAAATCAGTCATGGGTGTTCATTGGAAGGACTGATGTTGAAGTTCCAATACTTTGGCCACCTGATGTGAAGAGCTGACTCATTTGAAAAGACCCTGATGCTGGGAAAGATTGAAGATGGGAGGAGAGGGGGATGACAGAGGATGAGATGGTTCAGTGGCATCACCGACTCAATGGACCTGAGTTTGAGTAAACTCCAGGAGTTGGTGATGAACAGGGAGGCCTGGATGCTGCGGTTCATGGGGTCATAAAGAGTTGGACATGACTGAGCCTGAAATGAACTGAACTGAACGGGGAACTAGGATCCCACATATTATGTGGCCAATAAATAAATAACATGTAAATTACAATTTCAACCTTCCCATTTTAAAAATAAATATTAAAAGAAAGATCAGGGGCAGAGAAGGAGACCTAGGAGGGTCTCTCAGTGGTGCAGAGGCATGAAACCCTTCCTGCTTCCTTTTCTATGACGAAGCAAAAAACAAGCTGGGAGGAGGGTCAGCCCCCAGGGCCCAGGAGAAGATGCTCTGCCTCAGAGACGGGAAAGAAGCTAAAGCTGTCTCCCCCATAGAAGGGGCTAGATCAGCTCAGTAGGAAGAGGGTCAGGAAACTCTCCAACCCAAGAGCCTCCCCCATGCCAACAAGGGAGGATCTGGCAGTCAGGAGGGAAGGGCAGGAGTGCTGAGAAAGCCTCATGCCTGAGACCTCGGTGCAGACGTAAGACAGACCCAAGCAAGAGAAGAGAAACCTCTCTGAATCCTGCCTGCAGGGTCTGCAACCACAGACCACCACGGGGAGAAGGTCAAGAAAGCTCCTCTTTGCGGAGCAGAAGTACAGGGAGAACGGAGCTGAGGGTGCAGTGTGAAGATGGGAGAAGATTCCACAACACTGCAGGCCTGAAGTAAAGAGAGGGAAGAGGCCCCCTTCAGGGAAGGGAGTTTAGCAACAAAGACTCCACACCTAACTCAACTACTGAACAGAAAGACTCAAATCCCTTCCCAGCAAGTCTCTCAGGAGATGCATGCCCATTCCTAGTCAGAGCTGCTGTTGTTCAGTCACTGAATCACGTCCAGCTGTTTGTGATCCCGTGACCTGCAGGCTGCCAGGCCTCCCTGTCCTTCACCATCTCCTTGAGTGTGCTCAGACTCCAATCATCTCATCCTCTGTTGCCCCCTTATCATAAATACTATTAAGTTCAGTCTCTACTGTTCCTTCTCATACAATGTCCCAAATTTAAAAGCATGTCTTAAAATTTTTTATTTATTAGAAAAACCTTTTTTGACATAGAAAGATTAAAAGAGATGACTCACTGTCAAAAGATAAATAATCAGAAAACCAGACCCAGAGATGATCTAGATGTTAGAATTATCAGATTGTTGTCAAGTCGTGTCTGACTCTTTGCAATTCCTTGGACTGCATTGCTGGAGAAAGCAACGGCACCCCACTCCAGTACTCTTGCCTGGAAACTCCCATGGATGGGGGAGTCTGGCAGGCTGCAGTCCATGGGTTTGCTAAGAGTCGGACATGACTGAGCAACTTCACTTTCCCTTTTCCCTTTCATGCATTGGGTGTTCTTGCCTGGAGAATCCCAGGTACAGGGGAGCCTGGTGGGCTGCCGTCTATGGGGTCGCACAGAGTCGGACATGACTGAAGCGACTTAACAGCAGCAGCAGCAGCAGCATCCATGTATCTGAGGTTATTGATATTTTCCTGGAAATCTTGATTCCATCTTGTAAGTCATCAAACTCAGGTTTTCACGTGATGTGCTCTGCAAATAAGTTAAATAAACAAGGTGACAATAAACAGCCTTATTGTACTCCTTTCTCATCCTGAATCAGTCGGTTGTTCCATACAGGGTTCTAACTGTTGCTTCTTGATCCATACACACGTTTCTCAGGAGAGGTAAGATGGTCTGGTATTCCCATCACTTAGGAGTTTTCCACAGTTTGTTATGATCCATACAGTCAAAGCTTTACTATAGCCAGTGAAACTGAGGTAGATGTTTTTCTGTAATTCCCTTGCTTTCTCTATGATCCAGCAAATGTTGAAAATTTGATCTCTGGCTCCTCTGCCTTTTCTAAACCCAGCTTGAACATCTGGAAGTTCTCGGTTCATGTAATGCTGAAGCCTAGCTTGGAGGATTTTAAGCATAACCTTACTAGAGTGGGAGTTGAGTGCAGTCGTCCGGTGGTTTGAACACTCTTTAGCACTGCCCTTTTTGGGAACTGAGATGAGGACTGACCTTTTCCAGTCATAGCTGAATATTTAAAAGCAAAGATAAAGACAAGATCTTAAAAGAAACTGGAGGGAAAAAATATACTTTGTATACAGAGGAATGAAGATAGGAATTACAGAAGTTTCCTTGTCAGAGATTTTAAAAGCCAAATGACAGTGGAGTGCCATCTTTGACAGATGAAAGGCAAAGCTGCTGTCCACCCAGGATTTTATAAACTGTGGAAATATTAGTACCTTTCAAAAGAGAAAGCAAAACAGACACTTTTTAAGACCAATTACAACTGAGTCAATTCTTTCCTCATCTTCTTTCACTACAAAAAAAAAATATATTAAAGAAAGTTCTTCAGGCAGAAAGTGTGATGTCAATGATGCCAGATATATATCTGAGTCTACACAGATGAATGAGGAATGCCAGAACTGGTACAAATGAATACATGTAAAATTATATTTTAACCTCTTTCAAAGGTAAACAACTGTCTAAAACAAAAAACAGGAGTGATATGGCAGGGCTTTTCACACACGTGGAGGTAAAAGGTATGACAACGAAAGCACAGGGAGTGAGAGGGAAAAGGGGAGATAAACCATTGTGAGTTTCGTGCAGTAGTGTGTGACGCGGAAAATGGTATTTGGAGACAGACTATGTTAAGGTAAGGGTGCATATGGTAAAGCCTAGGACAACAACAGAGAGTTGGGGAGAGGAAAAGAAGCCAATTGTAAAGCAGAACTGAATACACACCAATATTTAATTAATCTGAAAGAAGACTCAAAAACAGGAAAAAAGGAAAGAAGTACAGAATAGAAGGAGAAGGCAATGGCACCCCACTCCAGTACTGTTGCCTGGAAAATCCCATGGACGGAGGAGCCTGGTAGGCTGCAGTCCATGGGGTCGCTAAGAGTCAGACACGACTTAGGGATTTCACTTTCACTTTTCACTTTCATGCATTGGAGAAGGAAATGGCAACCCACTCCAGTGTTCTTGCCTGGAGAATCCCATGGACGGAGGAGCCTGGTAGGCTGCAGTCCATGGGGTCACACAGAGTCGGACACGACTGAAATGACTTAGCAGACTTAGCAGCAACAGAATAGAAAACAAGATGCAAGATATGGATTTAAATTCAGCTATGCGAATGGTTACATTAAATGTAGATTCTCCATTTAAAAGACAGAGATTGTAAAGGCGGAAAGAAAACAAGACAACTATATACTTAAAAAAAAAAAAAAAAACCTTTTAAGTATATTGCCACAGAAAGGTTAAAAGTAAAGAGACAGAAAAATATATATATCATGCGACCACCAGTCAAAAGAAAGCTGAAGTGGCTACTTGACTATTAGAAGACTAAAATTTAGAACAAGGACTATTACAAAGAAAAGGGGGGACCTTATAAATGGACACATTAGCCAATCCATCAAGAAGACATAATCTTAACTGTGTCTCTCCCTGCTAACTGAGCCTCAAAATATATTCAGCAAAAGCTGAGAGAATTAAAGTGAAAAATGGACAAACCCACAAAGATAGCAAGAGATTTCAACACTCCTCTCTCAGTAGCTGATACCAACAAAATATACAAAAAATTAATAAGGCTGTAGAAGATTTGAAAAGATCAACCAATTTGAACTAACTGACATGCTTTAGTACACTGCACCCAATATTATTTTCAAGTGTCTACTGAATATTCACCAAAATAGAACATACAGCCATAAAACCAGTCACAACAAAATTTAAAAGATTGAAGTTGTACAAAATATGTACATGTTCTTAACTGTAATGTACCTAACCCAGAAACCAGCAACAGAACGACATCTGGATATCCCAATATTTGACTGTTAAGCAGCAAATAATGCAGTCAAAGAAGATACACATGAGAAATTAGAAAATAATTTGAATACTCGGAAAGGAAAATATGTTAAAATTTGTAGGATGGAGGTACAGCAATGCTTCAGGGAAACATATATCATTAATTACTTATATTAGAAAAGAGGTGGGGTTCCCTGGTGGTCCAGTGGCTAGGACTCCACGATCCCCTTGCCGGGGGCCTGGGCTCAATTCCCGGTGAAGGAACTAGTCCTACATGTCGCAACCAAGAGCTGCAGGAACTGAGGACCTTCTTTGCTGCAACCAAGACTGGGCAGCTAAATAAACAAAAACACAAATAAATACTGAAAAGAGGAAACTCCTCGAACCAACTCCCCAAGCTTCCAACTTAGAAAACTATAAAAAGAAGAGCAAATTAAAGCCATAGCAAACAGAAGGAAAAACAAAGACAGGACCGGAAGTAAACAACACAGAAACAGGAACAATGGGGAAAATCCACAGAAGCATTAAACGGATAACCACTTGTACAGAGAGAAGAAGAAAAAAGAGTATACACAAGGTACCAATATTAAGGATAAGGCAGATAGCATAGAAATTGAAGGAACGATTAGAGAATGTTATTAACAACTTCACAAATTTTACAAGGTAGGTGAGATGAAACAATTTCTTTAAAGGCACAGCTGCCAAAATTCTCCCAAGAAGAAATAGATAATCTGAATAATCTTACATCTGTAAGAGAAATCAAATTCATAGTGAATTGAATTTCTTTGGATTCTACAAAGAAAAGTACAGACTTAGATGTCCTCATGAGCTTATATTACCAAACATTTAAGAAAGAAATGGGGCTTCCCAGGTGGCACGAGTGGTAAAGAATCTCTCAGTGCAGGAGATGCAAGAGACGTGGGTTCAATCCCTGGGTTGAGAAGATCCCCTGGAGTAGGAAATGGCACCCCACTCCAGTATTCTTGCCTGGGAAATTCCATGGGTAGAAAAGCCTGGCAGGAAGAGGTGGACTTGACTGAGTACAGCAAGAAAGAAATAATATCCATTCTCCACAAACTTTCCCAGAAAATACAAGTGGAGGGGACGCCTGCCAACTTATTTCATGAGGCCGATATTATCTCCACGTCCAAACCAAGGAAAACAGCTACATTAGACATAAAAACTCTTAACAAAATGTTAGCAAATTAAATCCAACAATATATAAAAAGAATGATCAATCATGTCTAAGCAGACTTCACCTGAGAGATGCAAAATTGGTTCAACATATAAAATCAGTGAATGTAATTTGCTGTACCAACAGACTGAAAAAGAGAAAACAAATGATCAACTCAAGAGATGTAGAAAGAGAATTTGGCAAAATCCAACACCTATTTATTACAAAAACTTTAAGAAAACTAAAAATGGGAGGGAATTTCCTCAACCTGATAAAGAGAACCTATGAAAATCTTACATCTAATATTATACTTGATGGCAAGAATCTGAATATTTCCCTCCTGCGTTTGGGAAAAAGGCAAGGGTTTCTGCTCACAACGTTTTTTTTTTCTTTTCAGAATTGTATGGAGGTCCTGCCCAGTGCAATAAGACAAGAAAAAAAAAGGCACATAATAAGAAAGAATGAATGCAAACATTTTATTCAGAGACAACATGACTGTCTACGTAGAAATGCAAAATACAGAATAAAATTTACCCTTAGAAACAATTAGCACATTCACAATGCTGAGCAGCCATTACCACTACCTAATTCCAGAATATTTTTATCAATCCAAAGGGTAAACCTATACACATTAAAGTCACTTCCTATTCCCCGTTTTAAATGTTCCTGGGGTTTGTTTTAATTAGGTGAGCTGAGGCACATACAAACAGATGCGACTGTCAGGAAGCAGGGACTCTTTATACTCCCAGATTCAAGGAAAGAGACAGCAGGGCCACTGGAGAAAACGCCGGGTGGTCAGGAGGCAGGTGAGAGGGGGCGTGTGGGCGGGAGCCTGTGTCCTGGTGCACGCGGGACTGGCAAGGTACGGTGGGGCAGCAAGGGGAGCAGACTTCGGGCTGGAGAGTGAATCGCTTTGAGCAGCTGGGTATTGAAGATGGTCCTGAGTTGTTGGTAACTGGTCCTGGGGTGCTTTAGAGAAGGAACCGCGTTCCAGACAGATGATCTGGGTTGGTTTACATATCAAAGGGATGTCCTCAGGCAAGCTGTTTGCTATCTCCAAGAATCAGCTGACTCTGGGAGGGGCAGTCCCTCTCTGCGCCCAAGAGGCCTCAAGATGTCAAAGCATTATAAAATACAGAAAATGGAAAACATGATTAATACACCCCCTCCTCCTAACCCCTGGCAACTACTAATCTGATTTCTGTCTCTATGGATTTGCCTCTTCTGGACATTTCATATAAATGGAACCATACAATACGTGATTTTTTTTTTCCTGGCTTATTTCATTTGATATAATGTTGTTAAGGTCCATCCACTTTGTAGCATACATCAGTATATCATTCCTTATTTTTAAGAATTCTGTTACATGATGTTGAAAGGTTACTTTCCATTTACAGTTATTACCAAATATTGGCTGTATTTCCCAAGCTGTACAATACATCCCTGAGCCCATTTTACACCCAGCAGTTTGTGCCTGCCACTCCGCCAATGCTAACTTTCCCGTCACCGCCCCCAGGGGTGAGCGCTGGCTTGTTCTCTAGCTCTGTGAGTCTGCTTTTTTGTTATTGTCACTAGATTGTTATATGAGTGATGCCCAACAAGTACTCCACTTTTTTTAAAGACTGAATAATATCCCGTTGAGTGGCGGCACCACGCTTGGTAAACCCGTCCATCCATCAGTGGACGGTTCTGCTGTTTCCACGTTTTGGCAATTGCAAATAACTCTGTTATAAACATTTGTGTACAGGCTTTGCTGAACACCTATTTTCAATTATTTGGGGTATTTAGTACCCAAGGGTGGCATTGCTGGATCACGTGATCATTCTATATTTAACCTATTGAGGAATCACCAAACTGTCATTCTGGGTAGCTGAGCCATTTTACACCCCAATCAGCAAGCTGTGACTTTGTGTCTGGAGGCTTCCAACGTCTCCACATCCTTGCCCACTCTTGCTGTTTTCTGGGGTTTTGTTGTTTATAGCCATCCCCAGCTGAAATTTCATACATTGCTGGTGGGAATGCAAAATGGTCCTGCCATTTTGGAAAAAAGTTGAGCAGTTTCTTCTTAAGTATCTACTTATATAGGATTCAAGAATCCCACTCCTAGGTATTTACCTGAGAGAGAAGAAAACAGACTTAAACGCAGCTTTATTCATATCACCAAAAGCCAGATACAACCCCCACGTCCATCAGCTGACAGATGGATGAACAGACTGTAGTGTCTCCATACGACAGAATACTCAGCATGCATGCACCGTGTGGATGGATCTAAAAAGCGGTGTTCTAAGCGTAAAAAGCCAGACACAAAGGCCTGTGTCCTGTACAACTTCCTTTTTATGACTTTCTGGAAAAAGCAAAACAGGCACATAAATTAGATCTGTGGGTGCTGGTGGCTGGGGAGGAGGAGGTGATTGACTGCAAGGGGCATAAGGGAACTTTCCAGAGTGATGGAAATGTTTGCACTGAAGAGATGGTTCCGCATTCGTCAAAAGGCATCACATTTTAAATTCAAAATGGATGCAGTTTATTGGGGTAGGTGATCGGTGGGCCATGTATAGTCCATGAGGCCGCAGAGTTGGACACATCTGAGCGACTAAGCACACACACACATGCCTTCAAAAAAGGATAAAGACCCAGTTCTTCACTCCGTAACTTAGAACCACTTTCCTGCTTGAGTATATGGAATATACTTGCTTACTGACTGGGGGTCTCAGTGTCTCGAACACACATAAAGGAGCCAGAGAAGGACATGGGGAGGGAAGCTGGACCATTCTCCATCCACCCCAGCGACGAGAGCTGGCAGGCTGGCTTCTGTTTCCCATTTTGTTTTCTTTCTTAATTAACGTAACCAGCACCTTCATCCTCTTCTCTCCTCCTCCTTCACCTTGCTCTTCATCAGTCTGATCAGTAAGAAAACACCTAATTACTTGAGGATCTCCATTCTTTGCATTGCTGTCATTTGAATATTAGTATATCCAAAAACTTTTCCTGTGGGATTTAAAAAGCACAATACTCCACAGTTTTTACATGAAGACTGTAAAAATGGAAAATGAGTGCAAACATTTTCCTCTTCAGCTGCAAACCTCTGTACAGCCAAAAATATAATCGATTATGATCCAGGCTGTTCAGCCGTGAGCCAGCAAGCCACAGATTTCAGAATGGATCCAGAGTATAGAAGTCACACCCAAAAGATGTGCCATGTTGGGGCACAATACTTCCTGTGTGGCCCAGGGAAATAAAGGTAACGCCTCCATCCTTTGATATCAGTGTCCATGAATTGTTCCTCAGTGCGGGGAGGGGGAGTATCCGTCAGAAAAATAAAACAAAACCAGCTTTCCTTTATATTCAGAGTTCAGAGAGCATCTCCTTGGAGTTAGGTGTGAGGGCCTCTTTGAAGAGGAGGAAGGGAAAGTCAGCAGAGCCAAGGAGGGGGAAGGCGAATTAGAGGGGGAACCTGGGGTGGGACTCAGGCCCCTGCCAGCTTCCGACCAGACTTCCACCCAAAAGGAGGGGAAACGGAGGCATTCTTGGTTGTTGTTCACCATCTTCCCTAAAGTATGAGATAAAGAAATGAAGCAGGAACATAAAGTCAAGTAAAATAATTAAAAACGCTTAAAAAATGTGTAGCCTGGGGAAGTTCATCTTGCCCTTTATCCCTACGTAAACACACACACACAAACACACATTTTCTTCTTTAAACAAGGGCAGCCAATCGCTCCGTCTCCCGGTCACTTGGGAGAGCCCTGCAACCCACTTCCTCACCGCTCTGGTGACCTCTATAAAAGAGAAATTTGCCATACACCCTGAAGTGTTTTCCCTAGAAGACTTCTTTGATGAGTTTTTATATTTAAGATATAATCAGAGTTTTAACACACACATTTAATTCCACATGTGTTCTCTAAAACATTTGGGGTCGAATTTGTATGTTTATTTAGATATGCGTTCAGGACCTTATCGAATTTTCAACTTGTGCATTTCAAGTTTCCCAAAGAACATTTTGAAACATGTATACAGTTTTAATTTAAGATCTGCTAGAACTCAAAAGTGTCATGTGGAAGGGAGACCGTAGTTTCTAATTATAAAGTATTGGGGACGATAAATTCACATGACCTTTTCAGGAAAGTTTATGACCAGGCCACAGGAGGGCAAGGGCTTTATGAGGGGTCAGGGCATGTGTGGTCACCAAGGCTCCCCTGCACATTACTTAAAGAAAATCAGAGTCCCTAGGTTCTGGAAGTAGCCACCCTGCCCCTGCCTTTCTAAAACTCCACAATGCATCCAAGTGTGACAAGAAGCTTACATTACCAAAGTTGGATTTCAGTTTCTGAAAACAGAGCCTAGACACTGCCATGTTCAGGGAACCTCAGGAATCTTTCACCCCAACCTATTATTTCACAGAGGGGATACTGAGTCCCACTGAGAGGAAGAAACTAAGCCAAGTCCCTAATCCAAGGACTAACCTTGGCCCTAACCCTGGTCAATGGCAGGACATCGAATCCTGACTCCTCCTCAGAATCAAATCCTGCAGCCTCTCTCTCTTAAATCCCTCCTCATCCTCCCCACCTCATGCCTTGCCTTTTCCTGGTTCCCTGGTCCCTTGGTTCCATGATCCTTTGGTTCCGGGTCTCTTGAGTCCCTGGTCCCTGGGTTCTTGGACCCTTGGTTCCTGGTCCTTTGGTTCTGGGTCTCTTGGTCCCCTGGTCCCTGGGTTCCCCGTTCCTTCAGTTCCTGGTCCCTCGGTTCCCTGGTTACATTGGTTCCCTGGTCCCCTCGGTTCCCTGGTCCCTGGGTTCTGGTCTCTTGGTTCCCTGGTCCCTGGGTTCCCCGTTCCTTCAGTTCCTGGTCCCTCGGTTCCCTGGTCCCTTGGTTCCCTGGTCCCCTCGGTCCTCTGGTCCCTCAGTTCCTTGGTCCCTTGGTTCCCTGGTCCCTTGGTTCCCAGTCCCTTGGTCCTCTGGTCCCTCGGTTCCCTGGTCCCTTGGTTCCCAGTCTCTTGGTTCCCAGTCCCTTGGTCCTCTAGTCCCTTGCTTCCCTGGTCCATTGGTTCCCAGGTTTCTTTGTTCCTGGGTCAGCTGGTTGGGCTTTTTCAACAGCCTCCCAGTTGGCTGTCACCTCCGACTTGGCTGTCAACTTCTCTCAAAGTAAAAGTTGGTCATCACATCTTTCCTTAGAACCCTGTTTTGATCTCCATCACCTTCAGAAGGAAATCCAACCTTGGTAACTGCTCTTCTGAGACTCTGGAGAGCCTGGGCCCAAACTTCATCCATGGTGCTGCTGCATCACGCCTTGCTCATGGGCCCAATGTCTCTTCCAGGGGAATCTACCCACTCTCAGGGCCCTCAGCCACATGGTGGAGTCCAGCCAGATTGGGTTCCATGCTGACCTTTCATGCTGAATCAAGAGGAGAAAACTGTCGAATCAGCGATGCCACCCCAGGGGGATATGACCCTGGAGTGTGATGCCTGTCACCCTCAGGCAGAAGGGGGAGGCCCCCCTGCACCAAGACAGAGTGAGGCCCACACACAGAGGGAAGCACAGCTGCAGGGTGGAGAGGGAACAGAGAGACACAACATCACTGAAACCTCTGGGTCCAGCTAGCCCTGAAGCCTGCTGGAGCCTGAGCTCCCCAAGGAGTGAGCAAATTCTTTTTCGGTTAAGCAGGTACAGGCTATACATGTATCACCTGTAACCAGGAGTGCCGGCCACTGATCTTCTGAGCTCCCAACTGCAGGAGCCCACCCACAGTGGGGGCACCCATTGCTCTTTCACATCCTCACCTCTCCTGGTGGACTTGCTCACCCTTTGCTGATGTCTTTCCCAGCCTACCTGACCTGCCGTGCTCTCCCTTCTCAGCCTGGGTTCACCACTCCACCACACCCCTCGATGTGCTGCATCATGAAGTCTCTGTTATGGGGTTCCTACTCCCCTTCTTAGCTTCGGTGCTAAGCACACAGTCAGTGATAGTTAAAAGGCCTGTACTGATACTCCTCTGTCTTCTGTTCATTTTTCTCTGCAGTGTACAACAAAGCGCATGTTTTTATTAGAGTGTGACCACAAATCATATTATCTCTGCACCCATCAGAGTCAACAGGATCTGCTGGGCTCCACTGGAAAGTGCAAAGTCTGAAGAGCAGGGTTTGATGGTGAGGGGGAAGGAGAGGGCAGAAGATGTATGTAACAGATTTTAAGATTAAAAACCAACAAGACAGGGCAGTGAGAACTCAAAGGAACTATTTAAAAAGGGTGGGGACGGGGAGAGAAAACAAGCCTTCCTGAGTCATGAATTAAAGTGAAGCTCATTAAAGTTTCGTGCTTTCAAACTGTGGTGTTAGAGAAGACTCCTGAGAGTCCCTTGGGCTGCAAGGAGATCAAACCAGTCAATCCTAAAAGAGATCAGTCCTGAACATTCATTGGAAGGGCTGGTGCTGAAGCTAAAGCTCCAATCTTCTGGCCACCTGATGCGCAGAGCCAGCTCATTGGAAAAGACCCTGATGCTGGGAAAGATTGAGGGCAAGAGGAGAAGGGGGTAACAGAAGATGAGATGGTTGCATGGCATCAACAACTCAATGGACATGAGTTTGAGCAAACTCAGGCTGGTGTGCTGCAGTTCATGGGGTTGCAAAGAGTTGGACAAGACTTAGCGACTGAACAACAACTCCTAGAACCACACTGGATGATAGCTTTGCCCAGTCCACCATGGTTGGGAAGCTCTTGTGCAGTGACAAGATCCTTGCAAGACCAGGAGTCGCCGAAAGCTCCCTTGCTCTCTAGTGGAACAGATGCACCCTGTCCACCTTGTCCACACCTTGCTTCAGCCCTTAGTTCAGCTATTTCTTCAAGGAGAGACCATCAACTGGACACCAGTGGTGGTCTCTGCCCCTGGGTCACTCAACACTTCTGTGACTTTTTAATGGCCAGGGTCAGCAGATGCATGATTTAAGAGGAAGTACTAAGTGAGCTCACACTGATATTTCCAGCAAATTTAGCAAGACACGTTCTTACTTCTTTCATTGTATATTTGTATCTCTCTCCTTTTAGGCTGGAAATCTTGACTCTCAAAGATGTAAACATAATACCTTGCTTCAGCTCACAGTTTCAGAATGACAGCAGCAATCCCGTTCCTAGGAATATGAACACCGAAAACAGATTCAGACTTGATGCGCTTCTTTCCTCTCTCCTTTGCAGTGTACCCCTCCAGGGATGCGTGCAGTCAAATCACAGCGTTTAAAGTGATCTTCAATTATTCCTGCCTGCTTGGGTAAGCCACCAAGATGATACAAAATTAGGTACATCTGTCTGATTTTGCTTTTGACTTTTTAGGGATTTCTATTTTTTCCTCATTTTGCTTCAATTTTTAAATAATTATGTGGAACACTTACATGGTTCCAAAGTCAAATCTACAAAACAAGGTGTATGCAGAGGAGACTGGCTTCTGTCCCAGAGTCTTACACGCTCTTCTCTCTTTCCATTCTTTTTAGGCCACTGTTGATCTTTCCAGTGTTGGTTTTAAATTGAAATTTGGTGTGTATGTTCCACGCGAAAAGAAAAAAAAGTCAGAGCGTGAGTCGGTTGTTGATTTGACCTTAAAGGCATTCCTAAATGTGCGGCAAAAGCCCGGGTTATCTCACGTTACGAGTGAGTGTTGTCAAGAAAAAAAGGCCCCCCGGGGAGAGCCCTGGTGTTTGTCTTCCACACCCCAGTCCAGAGTGGGGGTGCCTTGGGGTTCTTTGGCAGAGAACAGGGCCCACGCTGTGGCTGGTTTCTGTGGGAAACAACTTATTAGGACCATGACATAATTGCAGTGGGACTGATGACAGATTCTACGTAGAGCGCTTTGGACTGACTTGCAAACTGTGGTGCGGAGTGGAGCCCTTAACTCACCGTATCAGGAAAACTGGCTCCAGAACCCGGCTGGAATCAGGGAGCGACTGCCACCGCCACCTCTGCCAGCCCCCCGGGCTGCTGGGTTCCGCGCCAGAAAAGTGACGCCTTCCCTCCCCTCTAGATGTGACCAGACACTGCATTACCAGGAGCAGTCAAACACCTCCACCCTGGGCTCACCAAGGACGGGGTAGGCAGGGCCGCGGCCCTCGTCCCTCCCACACCCCATGAGATGACATCTTGCAGACCAGGGCTGCCAAAGGCCGAGCGAGGTCATTCGCAGCCTGTCATCCCCTGCGATTCAGGAAGGAACAGGAGAACAAGGATGCAAAGGAGAGTGAGCACCTACCTCTCCACCATACCCACCGTGTACAGCGGGAACCATGCTTTTAAGCTTTGTTGTGCTATGACTGGGAAGATCCCCTGGAAGAGGAAATGGCACCCACTCCAGGATTCTTGCCTGGAGAATCCCATGGACAGAGGAGCCTGGCGGGCTGCCGTCCACAGGGTCACAAAGAGTCGGACACGACTTGGCGACTTAGCATGCGAGTGTACAAGGCAAGGGCACAAGTTTCATAATGAGGGCTTGTCCTGTGCCCTCCTGAGCAACTTTTCAAGGAGAAATTTTTAAAGCGAATTTTCCTACAGGAGAATCTTACCTGTGCACAACAGTGTTACTTGGACACCAGCTGTCAGCCCCTCACAGGCCCGCTCCACCTACGGCAGCTGAGGTACACGACTGACTCTTAGACCCCAACTGCCAGACATTATTCTTAGGCCCACGCGCAGTGAGACAGACAGCCCGGTGGAGCAGGCTACCAGGCCGACTCCTCTTCTTCTTAGACCGCCGGGTTCAAGGGTAGGCGGAGGGCGGAGGGATGTCTCCGGACTTATTTAAGCTGGGCGGAAGCGGTGCTCTGGAACTGACTCCCCACACTGAGTGACACAGAGGAGGTTAAGAGCAGCAAGTCCTTAATGTCTCTGGAAGGCCAACGTCCGTCCTTAGAGGAGCCAAGCCTCGGCGAGGCTGGGGCCCTTCGAGGCCAGATCGCTCCCTGGGCCTTTCTCGCCCTCTCTTTTGTTCCTTAAGTTTTTAGACTTTTTTTTTTTTTTAAAGAGACAGGGAAAGCGCTGCTCTAGATAATGTGAGGGCTATAGCAGAGCTGGAGAAGGGGGCGGGCGGTCAGGCGGGGCGGACGGGGCGCGGCGACTCCCAGGACGCTG
>NW_011481499.1:38110-38662 GCF_000754665.1 Bison bison bison | reverse complement strand
GGTAGGGGAGGCCGGGCGCCTCCCCAGACCTCCCTCCGTCCCCGGCCGATTCGCAGAGGGGGAGCCCCGGCCCCGCGGCCTAGCCAGCGCCTTCGCCGGGCTCTCGTACCCCAGGCTGGGCCAGGCAGGTGGGCTCTGTGGGCACTGGGCGCTCCAGCGGAGGCGCGCGCTGGTGCTGAGGTTTTAATCCACTTAGAAGGACAGCCTGCGAAGGGCGTCGGGGGCCGGGGCTCCTCAGCAAGTTGGGGTGAGACACCCCCCTCCCATATAACAGCTGGGCAAAGCGGGCCGCGCGCCTCCAAGGATCCCCGCGGCGCGGCCGTAGGTAGCCGCGTCTCCGAGGGCACCCGAGTGTCAGCCCGCCCGCGGACAGGGCCACTGGTCCCGCACTTCCCCCTCCCCTGGCCGAACGTGCGGGCCACCTCGCCAACTCTCTGTGCGCCCGGGGACAGGCAAGGCTCACACTGGCCCGGGCGTCCCCGGGGGCTCCCCGCCGCGTCCTCACCTCCTGGGAGCGCATCTAGGGTAGGACTTGCCTCCCGTACCCCTCGC
>NW_011481499.1:37088-37708 GCF_000754665.1 Bison bison bison | reverse complement strand
AACTCGGGGAGCGTGTGCTCGGCGACCGCGGGCTTGGCCAGCGGCGCGCGCTCTGCGCCCGGCGCCCCCAGCCCCTCGCGCGCCGGGCGGGCGCCATGGAGGAGGGCTCCAGCTCGCCCGTGTCCCCCGTGGACAGCCTGGGCACCAGCGAGGAGGAGCTCGAGCGGCAGCCCAAGCGCTTCGGCCGGAAACGGCGCTACAGCAAGAAGTCGAGCGAAGATGGCAGCCCGACCCCCGGCAAGCGCGGCAAGAAGGGCAGCCCGAGCGCGCAGTCCTTCGAGGAGCTGCAGAGCCAGCGCATCCTGGCCAACGTGCGCGAGCGCCAGCGCACTCAGTCGCTCAACGAGGCCTTCGCCGCGCTGCGCAAGATCATCCCCACGCTGCCCTCGGACAAGCTCAGCAAGATCCAGACGCTCAAGCTGGCCGCCAGGTACATAGACTTCCTCTACCAGGTCCTGCAGAGCGACGAGATGGACAATAAGATGACCAGCTGCAGCTACGTGGCCCATGAGCGCCTCAGCTACGCCTTCTCCGTGTGGCGCATGGAGGGCGCGTGGTCCATGTCCGCCTCCCACTAGCGCCGCGCCACCCACGTCCGGACCGGCGCGCCAGGGTAGGTG
>NW_011481499.1:36394-36975 GCF_000754665.1 Bison bison bison | reverse complement strand
GTAGGTGCTGCGCGCGCGGTGGGCGCAGGCCCGCAGGCCGCGGCTGCGAGGATGGGGTGCGCCTTTCCTCCTAGCCAGAGATGGGGGTTGGTCGGGAAGCTGCGAGGTCCCAGGGGCACCCCTGTGGTTTGGGGCAAGCTCCCAGGCAGGGTATCGGTCGGGAACGGGCGGACTGGTGACAGTCGTTATTTTCCATCCTTGTTGCTGTGGGAATGGTGGGTAAAGGTCTGTGGTTGACCGTCGGGGGAATGGACATCAGAACTGCCTGGAGCCGGCCTGGGGCAAAGGGCTGAGGACCAGTTGTTCTTTGCGTCCCTCGGAGCTGAGGCCGCCCGCGAAGTTGCCGGGCCTGACGGTGCTTTGCCCGGTTCCCGGGGAGAGGCAGCGCGCTTTCGTCGTGCGGACACCCAGTTCCCTTGGCTGCTCGTGCAGGTACCCCGGCCCGCGCCTCGGGGACCCGGCAGTCGGCGCCCTGGCTGCCCAGGTGGGCGCAGAGGCGCGGACCGGCGGCGCCTCTGTTGGGCCCTGGGGGAAACGCCCGGAGGACCCTGCCCCCGCGCGGGCGGCGCCGGGGCCGGTGC
>NW_011481499.1:27072-36294 GCF_000754665.1 Bison bison bison | reverse complement strand
TGGCCCCAGCTTTGACCCTCGAGAGTCTGGGTGGGGGCCGAGCATTCGGTCCAAAGGGTCCAGGCTGGGAAACAGGTTTGCGAGGGGAAAGGGAGGCGAGGCGGTGCAGCGGGGGCCTGCGCGGGAGCCGGCGGAGTGCAGCCGCCGAGCCCGGCGAGTCCCCGCTTTCTCTAGGGGAGCGCTCGGGGTGTCCCGCGCCGGCCCCCTTTCACCAGACACTTCTGGAGACCCTCAGACCTTCCCTAACCGCGGAGATGCTGTTCTGTCCCTTCCAGAAGGCTCTGTGACCGTGGCTCTCTCTCGGGCGATGAAAGGAAGGGCTCACGATTTTTGGTGGGGAGAGGGCCCAGTTAAAAATCCCTCCCTCCTTGGTCTGTTGGACTTTCCTGCTCATCTTGCAGTGTTTTTCTTCACGTCTCCACTTCACACAGAAGGAATTTAGATTAATCACGGGCGTGCAGCCGCCCACTCTCCCAAGCATATCCACTTCTTTCCTATGTGCTCTATGATATATGCACATGTTTTTGCTGTGGAGAGGAAAGGCTCCTCTAGCACAGGTGGATTTTATTTCTTTTTCTTCTTTTTTTTTTAGTTTTTATTTCTGTGCCACGGAACATTCATTTGTGAAATAGGCCCCTAAGATAATAATTATTTTATAGGCTTTTTTTTTGTTTGTTTGGAAGAATTTTTAGTAGAGAGTCACTTAGGGGGATCTTCTCCGATCTCTGTCGAAAGCAGATGGAAAATGTCTCAATCACATATTTTCCCAGGAAAGAAAGTTTGGATTGGCGAGTACTAAAATGCTACAGTGGGATAATACATTAATTCTGGTTTTTGCTGCCTAAATTATGAGCGTCCATTAGTTAATTCCATTTACCCTTTCCACCATGCATAGTTTATAGCACATCTAAAATAAGAACAAACAGATGAGGAAGGTCATCTTTTTAAAATGTACACATATATAGCCTTGTTTAAGGAAAATGTCAACACAATTATCATTAAGGCTTCCCTCCAGAAAATTATTGAAAGCAAAAGCAAGAGGTATTACCTTAATGCAAGAATTTCTTAGGATCATTTAAAATTCACTTAAAAAGAATTGCATTCCTGAAACTTATCAGACATAGATCACAACTGAACAATATATGCAATGAAAGGTATTATTTGTAATGAATAAACGAAAAGCGTTAAAGAGTTTGCTCGGGGGAAAAAATCTGCAAAATGTAAGAGAGAAACACATTTAGCTGGAGAGCAAATGATCTTTGTGGGACCCACTATTTACTTTTATATACTTGGGTGTAACTGACTAGGTCTGATAAAGCAGTTTCCTTAGTAGACAGATGCCCACAGTGTACAGGATGAGAAGGGAAATGTGAAAATTGCTGACACACGCATGATTCTGGACTTGCCGTGTTTTTTTTATCAGGCGTGTTCGACCAACTTTTGCTTTCTTTCCGTTTTTAACCCGTTCGTCTGTATGAGTGTAGATACAGGCATAATTGGTTTGATTTCCTGCAAATGTTGCTACATAGGTTATGTTAATGTTAAAACATAGGCATATGTATTAGTAAAGACTTTCTAGACCTTCCCATCAGAGGTATGCGATTTTAGTGTCTGCTGAGATACATGAGAAAGTCTGTGTTGAGATGAGCAGCAATGCTATTAAAAGCCGAAACTGTCCCTTAGTACAAAGAGACACAGGAAATGTTGAGTTTGGCTGGTGCTAACGTTTATCCTGACCTTCTTCTTTGGCCTGGTATTTAAAAATGCAAATACACAATAAATCAGGTGTCTTTGGACAGTCATCTGCGTTCATCTAAGCAGAAAATCTCTAAAGGAGTTTTCCGTTTTCTCAATAAATGCCAGAGTCCCAGTGCATGGTCAGAGGCACCTGGGTGAGGTGGCTACTTACTGGACATTTTTCCTGTTCCGTGCTTTGTGGATAAAGAAGCCATCTCTCTAACTTCAGCACCATGTGCAGGTTTCCCATAGGTCCCTACTCTCAACATACTAGCTTTGTTTCCCTAAGAACTTTTAGTTACTTTGGAGAACGGAGGGTGACCCTCTAACCATCCAATACATGTAAGCCTTTTCCTCTCTTCAGAAAACTGACTTCTTGGAGATACCTGTCAACAGCTACATTCGGAATGCTAGCTGGTCTCGAAAGAAAATGAATTGCCTGTGGAGAATGGAAATGCAGAACCCTAATCGACCTTTTGCTTGGTCACGGGAAGAAGTAGAATGAATGACCCAGCTACTTGAAATATAGGCAACATTTTGTTATAAAACACCCATTGAAAAGATCTGATGTAGGGCTGACCTCCCTTTCTGGATATTGTTCCCTTAAATGTCTGTAGTTACTCTTTCCATCTTGCAGGAAGCAGGTCTCGCTGCCCATCTGGCCAGAGTGGGGGCTGGAAGCTTGGGACTTTGAGAGTGGCTGTTTGAGGTCATTTGAAATGTAGTACTTTATTGAGGTTTTCTGAGGGCTGTACTCTTTTCAGACAAGTCTTGAGCCTGAAAGAATTGAGTTTTCATGCTCGTTGCTTCTCTATATTTTGGACAGACGGCAGAGATGCCAGATCCCTTTCGCCTGGCAGAAAGATCATAAAGTAAACTCTTTCTGAGTGGAGTACTATAACTCATAACTGCAGTTTAAATCTGGGCTTTAAAAAAACAAATATTTTAATAAGCCAATTTTAAAGGCTGAACTTTTATGACAGTTTTTAAGCTTAGTATTTATATTAATCTATTCTCACTGGTGTCTTAAAAAACCCTGTGAATGTATGCTGGAATGTCTGTTTATGTTTGTGTCTTGTCCTGGGAAAGGATAAATGTGCTGCAAAAAGCAAACCAAAAACAAAGCCTTCTGCGAGAAAGAGTTCATGGATGAGGCAATAAAATTCAAAGAAGAGATGACTAAGTTAGCGTAGCCAAGATACAGAGAGAGCCATAAAGTAGACATAGAATCTGAGGGAGACGGACATGGATGCACTCAAAAGTAAAGCCAAGATGGAACACTAAAAGCAGAAACTGCCTAAAAGCATATTTTACATGGTCACCTGAGTCTACAAATGTGATAAAACTGTGTAGAATGAAATATGCACACAACGTGTGGGCACGCACACACACACACACACACACGGGTACATGTAAAACTGGCGAAATCTATGTAAGATCTGGAGAGTGTATCAGTGTGAGTCTCCTGATTGTGATATTGTATATAGTTTTTTGAGATGTTACACTGGGGGAAAGGGAATGAAGAATGTAAAAGAATCTCTGTGTATTATTTCCTACAACATCATGTGAATCTAATATTGTCTCAAAATAAAAAGTTTGAAAGAAAAGATATTCCAGGGGACTTCCCTGGCAGTCCAGTGGTTAACACTTTGCCTTCCAGTGCAGGGGGGTGTAGGTTCCACTCCTGGTCGGGGAGTTAAGATCCCATGTGCTTCATGGTCAGAACACCAAGTGTAACAACAGAAGCAAATTGTAACAAGTTCAATTAAGACTGTAAAAAATGCCCCAATTAAAAACACTTTAAAACAAAAGAAAAGATATTCCACAAGAATTTTAAAAGTTTCTTTCAAATGAGCAAATTATATAAGGAAGGATTATACCCATCTCAGAGTAATAAGCCAAAAATACGCTTTGAGCTTTTTTCCTGATGTCATTAGCATTATTGCACTTTTCAGAATATAAGGGGACTGCTCATATTTTCAACATGTAACTATTTAGAAGTGGTTCCTTATCATTCAGAAACAAAGAGTAAAATCCTAGAAATCTGAAGGAGAAATACCAATCCATATATTTATTCCTATGCTAATCAAGAATATATTTTTCAGAGGAATTTTAGGAAATATTCATCGAAACTGACACATTTCCTTGAAAGATACTAAGTCTGAAACTGATGACATTTGCTTGTAAGATAACTGTCTATATTGACTTACATTTCTCTCTCACACATACAACTGTTCTAAAGGCAATGACTTATCAAATTATTCATCCAGGAAGTGGAGAGATTGAAATGTTAGTATTTGGAGTCATACACAGTTGAGGGGTGGGGAGAGAGAGAGAGAAACAGAGAGACCCAGAGAGACAGACAGACAGAGAAAAAGAAAGACAGACAGGTATCAAATCCTAAACTCAGTCATGTTTATTTTACATTAGGGTTTGTTTGTTGTTAATAGGGACATATTTTGTGTGTAGGTTCAGTAGTAAGTCTTTGAATGCAATTTAGTTGTATTAAATGAGCTTTAATTTAATGTTTGTTTTGGAGTGAGACACGGTGACATTAACAGTATGATTTTCATGCTGATGTCAACTAAGGCACGGTGGGATTTTTCTCCCATGATTGCTAGCAGTTGTCACGCTAAGAGCAGACTCAAATCAGAAATTGGAAAAGTCAACATGTAACTTTATTCCGACATAAGAGAAATGTTTCATGGTTAGTTGAAAAGAGAGTCATTTTGAATCAAAACAATGTCTTTCGTGCTTTGAATATCTGTATTATTTTATCCACAACTCTCTTGTTCAGAATAATATGATCCTGTGATTATGTGTAAGAAGGGACCTGACTGGGAGAGTTGAGGCATGGTGTCTGTGGAGGCTGTTATTTATTGCTCAGTTTCTTCCCATCATTTTGTTTTCCTGTTACTTGATCAGGGAAAGACTAAGATGACCCAGCTTCTCGTGACAGCTCCTGTGGAATGGTCATTTCACTTTTCCCATCCTAAGAGCAGTGCCTCTAAAACTGGGCACGTCTCTCCTTTCTTCAGACCAGAATTTCCCGTCGGTTGAATGAAGGGCGGGGTTGAATCCAACGAGCTTTAAGTCATCAAATTCGGTTATTCTGAAAAATACTCCTTTCTTTCTAGCTTATATTCAGCCTTGAAAATAGCCACCTGCATCTTTGGGGTGGGAGGAATGGTCACCTGAGTCGTCTGACATTAAATTCCTTTTTCTCGCTGTTTATGATGGAGAGTTTGCATTTGGTTTTCTGGACATGCACATCTGGCGTATGACTGGCAGGAAAGATTTGGGCAAAGACCTTAATTCGTATTAACCCTTTGATGGTGACCAAACATCCAACCCCAACCTCAGGGGCTGAGGTTTCTGGCGGGGTCACAGCCAGAGTCTCTCTGGAGAGTCAGGCAGAGCAACTCAGAAGGAAACCTGAGGGTGGGCGTTTCGCCTTGTGCTTGGAGAAGGAGGCGCGGGCAGCCTTTCTCCGCCTCCCCGTGGAGAACAGATGCCCCAGCTTTTGTTGTTCCTGTGGTCTTCTGTGGCTGTACAAATAAAATGTCACAGTGGCCTTTCTGTTACAGTCTCTCTGAGAGTCTCCCTCTCCTTAGAGAGTCAGGAGACGTTTGCCTGCTCCAGAGACAAGTGAGGGCTTCGTGAGGGACAGCTTGTGAAATAAACAAACTCCCTGAAAGAAAACACAGGCCTGTGGTTTACCGTCTCTGACTCGGCTGTCGCGGTGGGTTTCTTTGTGTGTTCCGCGTTAATTTAGCATCCTGGAAGTCAGAATGCGAGCAGGCAGCGTGCTCTTTCAATCAGGAAACCCAGAAATGGACATTGAGCTGCTATTTCCCTTCATTAATCTCAGTCCCTGAAGTAGATTCGTTTGCAGGGAGTGCAGTGGGATCAGAAGTCAAAAGCTGTTTGCTTTGTTTGACTTGCTGGCCCCGTGGGTGCAGAAGTGCCTGCTCCCTGCTCGTGTCTTTTCCGATCTCGGACACTCAAGTCCATGGAGGAAGAACAAGGCGAGCTCGCCGCAGCGTTAGCAGGATCGATCCTTACTGGGTCACTTCCGGAGGGCCGGTCACATTGAAAGCCCTGTTCTTAATGAGACCACCTTGACCAACACACAGGCGCTGACTGTTTCTTTGGGAAATGCCTGCCTCACTGCAAATTGGAGAGGAAAGGAGGGAGGAAGAGTCCTTATTTTCTGTCTCAGGTTGAGCATCAACACATCTCTGTTCACATGCATCTGTGCGTGCTAAGTCGCTTCAGTCGTGTCTGACTCTTGGCAGCTCAGTGGACTGTAGCGCCAGGCTCTTCTGTCCATGGGATTCTCCAGGCAGGGATACTGCAGTGGGTTGCCGTGCCCTCCTCCAGGGGATCTTCCTGACTCAGGGATGGAACCACTGTGTTCACATAATTTGGTTCAACTGACAAATAATGTCTTCCCTGAAGATTAATTTTCCTGAATTTAAATCATTCCAAACTGCATACTATACGCTGGGGCCTAAACTGTTCAAAGTCTTCAGGATGCAAACAGCCAAGCGGCTGTCCTCTTTCATGGTATCTGTGTGCGCAGGTGGAACCTGAGACAGACTTGGTCCTTTGTACATTTTTTCTTTGTCTCGTGAGCATTTCTTCTTCAGCTCCTCCCCCTCCCCGACCCCCACAACCCCACACCCTTTCTTATGCTTATTCTTTAGCTGAAATCTATCACGATTATTGACTGGAGTCCACATAAAGGTTTTGTATCATAGCAGGTGAGACAGGAGGAGCGCGAAGGCCATCATCACATCCCCACAGTCTCACGCTCGGGCACAGGGAATAAGCGTGCACCTCAGGTTCTCCGAGTTGAGCGGTCCCGGGTGTTCTGGAAGTCCAGTGGGCTCAGCCATAGATCTGCAGCCAGATCCCCCCACCCCCGCCACACACACCCCTGTGCTTGGCGACTCCTTCTCCTTAGCGATTGTTGCTCACATTTTCTAGGAAAAGTGCTTCACTGATACTGGAAGTCCCCCAGTGGAGATCTGTACCCCAGGAAGCGTGCTGTGTCCTGTTTTGTTGATTTCTCTTGTGTAAAATGACCTGCTTCAGCCGGCCAGAACTGCATGGACCACATGGTGATCTCACTAGTGGGAGCGTGCGGGGCTGGGATTCCGTGGAGCCCGTGTCAGCGCTGCACGGGATCTCCACTTACCTCCCTCTCGTGTCAAGAGTCCACACAGTCAGGTATCTAAGGGCGGAATTACGTCAAGGCTGTTTTGCTGGATGTTGAATTATTGCCAGTTCCAGAAGTCTCTTTAAGACAATTTTTTGAGGATAGAGATTCTCTTTTAATTAAACAGTAAGCAAAAAGCAGGGACTATGATATATTTATCCGCTTATTTCAAAGATCGCTATTGTCTACATCCACTTTTGTTTTATTACATTGAACAATTGTATCTGAGTAATTCAGTGTTTGTACGCATCTCCAGTGATGCTGTAAGCTTGAGCCAATCACTTAGAGCTTTATAACACGACAAAGGTAACTTCTTCAGGAGTGGCAAAGTAAAAGAGAAGGCGAAGGTGTGAATAGGAAAAGTGGTGTGTGGAGAATTTCACATGAAAATAGGGCGATCGAGAGGATTGAGGCCCCTTAGGAAGGAAACAGAAGCTGGACCTCTCTCTGCTGGTCCCTGCAGACCCATCGCCACCACCCCCCCCACCCCCCAGGCTCCCTCAGGAACCTAGAAAAGAGTGGTTTATCAGAGCCACACCCTCCTGGTCTTCCCAGAAGGTGGAACTTTGTAAAATCCAATAGGGCCCCCTCAGCCCTGCTGGGATGACACCCCAGGCCAGAGGTTGCAGGGCCTCTAAATGAAGACCTGAAGAGCCTTCACCTGCCACGTGCCCCCAGAGCTCAGCATCACCCCAGACGGCATCAGAGGTGTCCCAGAGGTGGCCCCCGACTGCAGGACCCTGCCCCCATCCCTGGGTGCCTCTGGTGCCCGAGAAAGCAGAGGTCCCTGAGAGCTCTGTAGCCAGGGTGGTCCCTCCGCCTAGGGGTGGGGACCCCAGGTGGCGGTCTCCACAATGCGGATCTCTGCAGTGCTCAGCTGGACTGGACGGGTCTTGGACCTGCTCCTGATCCACCCTCAGGTCATGCGGACGGATGCCTGAGCGTGAGCCCAGTATGGCTCGGTTTTTGCCAAGGTTAACCGGAGGCACCGGGAACTCAGCATTTATTTCCTTCTCCTGGGGATCCAGCCCCTCCGTCAAATTTCACTTTCAAGCTCCCCCTCATCTAAAGACACTTGCCCACCTCCAAGGGTTTCAGGGGAAACAGACAAGCCTGGCTTTGCCGAGAGAAGCCGAGCGACCACACTGTCCATCTCGTGAAGTGTCCTTCTGCTGGAGTGGCCAGGCTCCTGACGGTGATAAAGTGTTATTTGCACGGACGACAGAGCTCACCTCCTGGCTTGTCCCCGGCAGCGTGTCCGTGTCAGAGTCTATGAAGCACGCTCTTAGACCATCTGCTCGTGTGGTGTATTTTTTGAAAGTGACGGCGAGTGTCATTCAGTGTTAATCACATAATCTCACTTTTTCTAACCAGAAAGAGGCAAAGGGGACGTGAGGACACAGAAGGCAAAGCTGGTGTGTCTCCTTCACATGCTGAGCTCTCTTCTGCTTGACGCTTCACAGGGTGAAGCAGATATTCATGAATTCAGAGGGCTTTAAATGTCCGTGACTGTATGTGGTCACCGTGTCTCTCCACAATGTGTTTTGCTCTTCAGTGAAAATACCGTTTCTGGACTAAACCATCTGTAATTCTTTCCCTTAGAAAGAACTCCTCTGACATGGCCTTTTTCTATTTGGGGAGACTATAATTAGAAAGCAAAGGCTTTGCTCTTGTGGGAGCAGGTTAGGTCTCCAAGTGAATCTGTTGGGGGAAGCCCATTGTCCTGTGTCTAAGGGAGGGAGCGTCTGAGTAGGACTTCCTCGGAAGTGGCCATGCAGTGGGCACCGCTTTCCTGCTCTCAGGCCTACAGTTCTGGGCTGAGGCATGTCATAGCCTCGCTGGGACTCAGTCTTCTTGTCTCTAAAAAGGCGGAGTAAGGTGCAGATAGCTCTGTGGTTATCAACATTCCAAGAGCCAGTAGGACCCAGCCGTTTCCTCCTGGGTGTATACACCAAAGAATAGAAAGCAGGTGTTCAGACCGCAGTGTTCACTAATGTTCACAGCAGTACTGCGTGCAGCGGCCGGAGGGGGAGGCGATACAGACGTCCACCAGCTGAGGGGGGTCAGCGTGCTGTGCTGTGCTCTGTCTGTCGAGTGGAGTATTACTCGGCCGAGGGAACGGCGCTCTGACTCAGGCTGTTCATACAACACAGGCGGACCTTGGAAACATTTTATGCTGAGTTAAAGAACTCAGACACAAATGACCGGAAAGTGTGTGACTCCATTTGTATGAAATATCTGGAATAAGCAAAAGCCGATCC
>NW_011481499.1:21448-26972 GCF_000754665.1 Bison bison bison | reverse complement strand
GGTGGGGGCGGGCTGGGATGGGACTGCTCCACGGGTGTGGGATTGCTATTTGGGGTGATGGAAAAGGTCTGGAACTCGATCATGGTGATGTTTGTACAACAGAGTGAAATTCTATTGGATTGTATACTTTAAAATGGTTGAAATGATAAATTGTATATTATGTGTATTTTAGCACCAAAAAAACCCCTATGAGTCAGACCACGGGCCTCTCTGGTGACCAATAAGCCTCGAGGGTGGAGGTGGGCTAGACCGTCTGCTTTCGTCCACTTTCCCAAGATGTTATCTGCTGGTCCACGTGGTTCAGGCCTTATCAGAGGCTTCTCATCTCGTCAGCTGTGCAGCCTAAAAGCGTTTTCCTTTCGAAATCTCTCTTTTACATCTTCATCAGAAAGGCTCCTCTAACAATTCTGACAGCACACTTGGCAGCCTGTCGATTGTACCTTTAGAAGCCTCTGCTTGGGGGCCGGGTGCTGGGGTTGGGGGGCAGGGGGCAGGGGAGTGAGTGGCCCCAGGGTTCTGCCCTGCTGGCTGGCGGCCCAATGGACCAGAGCAGAAGCATCTTCCACACCCATGCGAGTGGCTGGCCCAGAATCCCTGGAGCCTGTTGCATCCAACACTGGGCTCCCCAAAGCCCAGGGCCCACCCACTCATCAGACCATTTCAGTCCAGTTCGCAGGCTCAAAGGGGACGGATTCTGTGGCTGTCCTGATGTGGCGATTCCTGAGAAGGGGGCCTCAGGCCCTGAGCTGCTCTTGTGGGTGAATCCCTCTCTTTCTCCAAAGTCGCCTTTCTCAGGGCCGGGACCCTGGCCCAGTGCAGAGTGGACGTGTGACCAGCTTCTTGGGGGCTGCCCGCAGAGAGAGGGACAAGGGGAGGAGCGGGCAGGACGTCATTCAGGGCCAGCTGGGGGGTCGTCTCTCCTTCCCTCGCTGATGTGTGTCCGCTGTCCTCCCTCGAGTGTTGCCCTGGTGTCCACAGGGTACGGCACCCAGGGGGATGCAGCGAGACCCTGGTTCAAGTGCTCTGAACAGAGGCGCTCGGACAGCAGAGCAGTGTCCCCGGGCACAGCAGTGCCGGGCTGCCAACGGGCATGGTGCCCTTGTGAATGCATTCACCCCTCACCTGCTTCCTGGCCACCGCCCCAGGGACCCGCTGAGAGGGCTGGAGGACGCATGCTCACCTGGGGCTTCCTCTGCCGGGGTTCGGGTCCGTTTCTAAAGACACCACTGCCTTCGTGGTGTCGCCCAGTCCACACGTTGACTTGCTTGCAGACACCCCGCAGGTGGGGCTGGGCTCACGGGCAGGGTTTGGAGAATCCAGACGAGAGGGCCCAGGAGAGCTGGCAGCTGAGGGAGAAGACTCTCCCCAGGAGGGGTGCAAGCAGAGACACTGCTGCTGTTCCCCTCTTCCTGGTACCCTACACCCTCCCCCCAGAAAAGAGAGCCACCAGGAGGGGAAGAAAGGAGGCAGACAGAGCCCCCCGAGCTGCTCCGCGAGGACTCACATGGAGACTCAAGGCCGGACCCCGGCTGCCCGCCGGCTCCCCAAGCTAAGTGGTTTGGTTCCCTGACCAGAACCCGGGGCCCCCACAAGCCAGATGCATCCGGGGCCCCGGTGCCTCCCTGCAGCGTGTCTCCTCCTGCAGATGCGAGCACGGAGCCGGGATGCCGAGGGCGTGAGCTTTGATTCACGAGGGCACCGTGCACACATGCGCTCCAGCGCCGCGGTGCCTGGGGACACTGCTCTGCTGTCCCACCACCTCTGCCCTGAACGACTGAGCTGGGGGCTCGCCGTGTTCCCCTGGGGGCCACTCTGTGGACGCCGGGCCAGCACTCCAGGGAGGGCACTATCCAGGGTTGGGGGGGGGGGCTCCATCCTTCCTCCAGCTGGGTTCAGAAATATCAGTTCAGTTCAGTCTCTCGGTCATGTCTGACTCTTTGTGACCCCATGGACTGCAGCGTGCCAGGACTCCCTGTCCATCACCAACTCCTGGAGTTCACCCAAACCCATGTCCATCTCGTCGGTGATCCCATCGAGTCAGAGATATCAGGTTGGCCAAAACGTTCATTTGGGTTTTTCCACAAGACGTTACAGAAAATCCCGAATGAAGTTTTTGGCTAGCCCTGTACCATCAGGGGGATGGGTGCTAAGCTGGTACCCTTGGATGCCCACAGCGGGGAGCACCCTCTATCCACCTCGTCCTCCCACTGTGCCCAGAGCTGGTCAGGCATCACCCAACCTCTCCGTGAAAACGTCTGCCACCAAACTGGGCCTCCCGGTGAATCCGCGGGGACACAGTGAGTGCGGTTTGTCCCATCAAGGTCCGCGGTTCTGTTCAGCAGGAATCCCTGACACGCATGCCCCCCACCCCGGGGTGCACCCGCCCCAGAGTCTGACGGGACACGAAGGGAGCTGAAGGCACTGCTGATGGAGCCTTCACAGCCTGGCTCCTGCGTTCAGAGCTTCGTCCGGGAACAGCAAACAAGTCACAGAGAAAAAGTCTAAAAAATTACACTTCCAAGCACCAAAGGACTAGGACATCCAGAGTTTTGAAAGGACCTGGGAAGTATTTACAATCTGTTTCATAATGAATCAATATTCTTAACAAGACAAAGAACCCTTAAAGATCCATAAGAGAAAAGATAATTACCCAGCAGAAAATAAGGGCAAAATATATGAATTTATAAAAGAGGAAATTCAGTTGCCCAGTACACATAAAAAAGTGTTGAACCTCAACAGTAGCCAAGAAACTCAAAATAAGAGGACATGACTTTATATTAAAGTGGATTTTCTGCTTTTTATACATTTTATTATATATTTTATGCATTATATAATTTATTATTTATTTATTATATAATAATATATAATATATGATGATAATTCCCATTATTGAGGAAACTGTGAGGAGCCAGGGCCTCTGTCCCTGCCAGGGAGAAGATAAATTGTAAAATCTTTCTAAGAGGTTTTGACAGTAGGTGAAAAAGACTGAAAAATTGGAAAGCGGCTTGCATGGAGCAAATCCACTTTCAGGAGTTATCTTGAGTGAATCACTGTGGCTCTGTCTTGCAACAAAGACACTCTTATCAGCTTTGCTAACACTAGGGAGTGTCCTGGGAAGCTGTTGAATAAGTGGTTTATCCCTGTGCTGGAACACTATACAGTCAGCAAATTTTGTGGCGTCTGCAGATATGTAGGGCTTCCCTGGTGGCTCAGCTGGTAAAGAATTCGCCTGCAGTGGAGGAGACCTGGGTTCAATCCCTGGGTTGGGACAATCCCCCGGAGAAGGAAACAGCCACTGGCTCCAGTATCCTGGCCTGGAGAATTCCATGGACTATATAGTCCATGGGGTCACAAAGAGTTGGGCACAACTGAGCAGCTTTCACTTGGCTTCACCTCTCAGCAGAGATGTAATGATGGGAGGGAAACAGGCACAGACCCGACACGATCGCAGGTTGGAGAGTCAATGTGTGTGCTCGCCTGGGTGTCGTTGTCCAGAGAAAGGTTAAGGACAGATGTCTGTGGACTAGAATCAACGGAAGAGCCTCGAACTCTCCTCCTTATTTGTATTGCTTTCCTTTATTTTCCAAATTTTCCGCAAATGCCGTGTATCTCTTATGCAGTTAGAGAAAAGCCACTGGGACTTTTTGAGAGAGAGTGGAGGGCTCATCCCAAGCGCCCCTTCCTCCAGACTCTGTTTGCCCTCCCACCCCAGTCCCCCGGTGAAGCCCTCTGCCCTCCCACAGACCTGCCCTCCTGGAGCTTCCTCTCCGAGTCACAGCTTCGGTTGCTCTGGAAGTAACTCCGAGATAGTTTCTGCATCTTCTGCGATCCCTGCTCCCCATCCTGTCCCTGGTCCTCTGTGTTCACACCGCAGTGCCTTTAATGCCGTGATTATCCGATGTCTTCTCCCGGAACCGGCCAACCTGGCCCAGCTGGGCTCCCTAGCAGAACCCTGGACCAGCTTGTGGGGAGCAGGGGGTGGGCATCTTTCCGTTTTCCGCCCTTTATCTCCCGGACAGATCAGCACAGGCGCTTAGCTCATCCTCTGCCCCCGTGGTCGCCCCCGCCCTCGGTTTGGGTTCAGCCTCCTCATTCGTCTTTCTTTTCTGTTCGTCTCTCTGTTCTGGGAGATATCTGGTCTAAATCATGAACCACTTCAGATTTGTGTTAATAGAAGCAAGTGGAGAAGATACTAGTGAACAGGCAGTCCCCCTAATCCAGACTCAGAGAGGACCACTTTCCCTTCTGGGGGCGCTTATGTTCACCGATCACTGGGACTCAAGACAAAAATCGCTCACCCCTCGCTCCTGGCCTTCAGGGACGAACCTCACACATTCAGGACCCAAGGAGGGGCTGGTGCTGCTGGTGGGTTTCCACCCCCTCCCATCTGGGCAAGTCAGATTCTCTGGAACCCTGGAGCCTGGTTGTTTATAGCCTTCTCTAGGGTTTGAATTTACCTGCAACCTCCCAACCAAGGGTCCCCAGGCTGAGCCCGGCTCTGAGCCTCACGTTTCCTTTCCGATTCTGAACCGTAATCGAATTTTCTCTGAGCCTGTCTTCTTTCACACCCGGGGTTGTGTTGGTGCATACTTCTGGCACATTCTGGAACCACCCTTGTCAGATGGCCCGATCCTTTGCAGGACGATGATTGAAATGTTTGTAAGTTTCCATCACTGCTGGGTGAGGTGGCTCTGAGGTGTCCAGGAGGGGAAGCCCGGGGCAGGCCCTCTCCTGCGGGCCGCCCGTCCTCAGCAGCTCGCCCACGAGCACGCGGATGCAGCGGGCCGTGCTGAATTCTCAATCCGAAACCACACATGCCTTTGCTGTAGAGACATAAAGAAACCAAGAGGTTAACGGCCGGGTTAGTCCCCGCCGTGGGCCTCCTGCATGAATCAGAGCCGACTGGGGAACAGGAGTGACTCAGAGCGATGGCTTTTTGTCTTCTGGCTGTGCAAATAAACAGAGCAGGAAGGCTTGAATGGGGCGCCAGGAGCCCGGGGCAGGAGGCAGCACCCAGCTCCTGAGGGTCGGCCTGGGCAAGGGGTTGAGGGACTCAGGACCCAGGCTGGGGCCAGGACTGCATGGGATGTGTCAGGGAGGTCTGGGGGAGATGGGCGCTGGCCTGGGCTGCTTTGCAGAGATGCAGGGCCCAGGGCCCACCCTGCCTGGGGTCCACCCACCCCTGGGTACCTCCGGCCTGGCCCGCTCAGGCCTAGATGGAACACTGCTCCATGCCCTGCATCCCACCCTTCAGAACTGCCTTCCGGGCACCTCCCTTAAGCAGTCCAGAAGGGACTATTGTGCTCTAAGGGATGGGTCCATGGGGGTCAGAGGCCCCCAGGGAGCAGCTGAGTGAGACCAGACTTGGGGTTGGCTCGGGGGGAGGGGGTGCCTCCCATTCACAGTCCCGGCTGCGTGGGGGTGTGAGGGCCCCCCTCCAGATTGGTGTCAGGGGCAGAACCACACGGCTCAGGAGAAGCACAGGGAGCCAGGGAGACCAGCGAGGGCCCGCCAAGGCCGTGAG
>NW_011481499.1:20638-21348 GCF_000754665.1 Bison bison bison | reverse complement strand
AAGGCCGTGAGGGCAGCGCTCCCCTCCGGGTCCAGCACTTGGCGAGCAGTGTTTCTTCTCCGCCTGCAGCCGCCCCTGAGTGGCTTCTCCTCCTGCAGCCGCCCGTGAGTGGGCGCTCTTCCTTTTGGGCTTTGGCGGAGGCCCGCCGGCTGTGGTGTGTGTGGCGCACCCCATGCCCCGTGCTCCCCGCACTGGCCCTGGCGCTGGAACCCTCTCCAGCCTGATCCTCAGGATGGCCTGAGCGCCTTGGGGACCACGGCTTGCTTATGTGTGCACCCGCCTGGCCCAGCCCGAGGCCCGGCCTGTGGCTTGCACACGGGGCGTGTCTGCATGATGCGAGAATACAGGCGAGGGGGTCACGGGAGGGCCCTCTGTTTCCTACCAAGTGCACATAGAAATCACGCTGCATCTGTGACACAAAAGCGCAGGTTCCCTGCGACAGGATGAAGTGCTGGTGATGTGCAGTTCCCCGGCTGCTGGCTGGGGGCCTCGGGCTTGTGGACGACAGAGCGCTGGCCTCGTCCATCCTGGGAGCCGGTGATGGTTTGCGGGGTTGGGGGTGGGCTGTGACGTTGGAGGGGACGCAGCTCCTGAGCCACTGTCTGCAGAGGGGGAGGGACAGAGAGCTGCCACAGTGCGTCCTAGCCGGGGCGGGGGGCAGGGGAAGACACACATTCCGATCTGGGGGGCACATGGTGATTTTGGGGTGT
>NW_011481499.1:19155-20538 GCF_000754665.1 Bison bison bison | reverse complement strand
GGGTGTGAGTGGTGATTTTTGATGATATTCAGAAGACACACATCTGGACCTGGGGGTGGGTAATTGGTGAATTTTGGGTGTGACTGGTGATTTTCGAGAACTGAAATGCTCTACACTGTGTGATATCTCCTCTGACCTCAATACACTGTCTCTCACACACACACACACTCACCAGGCTCTCTGCAGTGGCTTTGAGGGTCAGGGCACAGCAAGGGGAACCCAGTCCGGCTCCTGGAGTGGGACGGCTGCAATTGGAGGGAGGTGAGTCTGGGAAGCCATGGAGAAGACAGAAGACGCATTTGCTGCAGAGGTTGCAGGGCGCCCTGTGTGCCCGGGTACACGGGGTGGGCACTGGGCAAGCCGCCAGCAAACAGCCTCCAAAGACGGAGGCCAGAGTGGACAGACTGGCCACCAGGTGTGGGCTCCGGGTCATCCTGCCGCACCTGGAATGTGCCTCGAACCCAGGGCTGAAACGCAGTAGCATCCTCACCAGAAAGAAGCTGATGAGCAGGCTGGGCAGCCTGGGGTGGGATGGCACTCCCCCTCCTCTGAGGTCTCTGGGTGTGTCCCCAAGGGCCTGGATGATGTGGGAAGGAGGGCCAGTGGGACCCAGAGGGTGGGGTGTGCCAGGTGGCAGCCAGAAGGAAGAGGAGCCAGAAATGACGCCCTGCCCTGCAGGACTGAGGCAGGAGGTGGGCTCGCTTCCCGCCTGAGTGAGGCTCTTTACGTGGAATGAGAGGATGGCTGAAAGAAGGGGCGGAGGCAGCGGGAGCCCCGGGCAGCAGCTGGCGCCCCTGGACCACCTCCCTGACAGGCACGCACCGGCACAGCGTGGTGTGGACCGCGTCCCTGAGACGCAAGCCCGGGTGCCGGGGCTCCGCTGGCTGCACCAGCCCGAGGGTCCCGGGGGACTCAGGGGCCTGGGCATCATCTGGCACATCGTCCTGTTTAGAGTGGGGCTCGGTGGAGCCGAGAGCTGGTGGGCTCCAAGCCCCCAAACGGCCATCTGCCTAGAGCTGACCCCTCACCCCAGCACACATGGGGCAAAGCTCCAGTCCAGTGGGTTTCGGGGCAGAGATGACGCTGCAGGTCTCAGCCAACGGAGGGGAGGGGGCCGAGTCACACAGCAACTGGGGGCAGGAGCAGCCCAGCCTGGGGTCCCTTCCCCTTGATGGTGTCACTCTGTTCTGCCATCGCTGGCTGGCCCACAGGAGCCCCTGGCCAGTCCCCCCAGGACAGAAGGTGCTGTCCTCTGGGGTGGGCCGTGGCCTGGTCTGTGAGGCGAGCCGTGTTCTGAGCTGGCTGAGTCTCCGGGCCCCAGGCCCCCAGGCCGTCCTCTGTAGCTCACACGTGCAGATGTGGCTAGCTGGGCTCAGCGTGGAC
>NW_011481499.1:13654-19011 GCF_000754665.1 Bison bison bison | reverse complement strand
GCCTCTGGGCAGGGTTGGGGTGGACGTGGGGATGAAAAAGGATCAGAGGCAGTGGCTCAGCATGGCCGCGGCGGGATGCCCCGCACCCTGGTCTCTGCCCGCTCTGACCCTGGTGATGGGGGTGCCGTGCGGTCAGGCGGGGGGGCGGGGTGGACCACGCTGACTGTGGGCAGTCAGATGGCATGGATTGGGGGATGCAGACGCCTGAAGGTTGAGTTGTCTCCTGCAGAGGCCAGGGAGGACTCCATGTAGAAGTGGCTAGGCGGGCACAGCTCACGGAGGAGGGGCATCATGGGCTGAAGGCACAGGACGGAAGCCAAGCAAGTGTGCGAGGAGCTTTCTGGAGGAAGGGAGTTTGTGAGAAGCGCTGGCACCGGCTGCTGTTGCCGCGGCTTGTTTACCCTGTGGAGACGGAATCTTCTCCTTCCAAAAAGAACAATCTGGGCTCTGGCAGTAAAACTTTCAGGAGACAGGCAAGGCAGGCAAAAATAGGCCGACAGGCCCCCATCCACTGGAAGGACTTCTGTGCAGGACAGGACTCAACAAACAGAGTGAAAAGGGAGCTACAGATGGGAGACGACATGTGCCAATCGTGTGTCTGATAAAAAGCGTGCAAGTCCAGGATACATGAAGGACTTCTGACCTTAACAGCAACAACTGAGATCTGATCTAAAAATGGGCAAAATACCTGAACAGACGTTTCTCCAGAGTTGATACACAGGGACTCCCCTGGCGGTCCAGTGGTTAAGACTTCACCTTCCAATGCAGGGTGTGCGGGCTTGATCCCTGATGAGGGAGCCAAGATCTCTCATGCCTCAGGGTCAAAAAAAAAAAAAAAAAAAAAATCATAAAACAGAAGTAAGGTTGTAACAAACTCAATAAAGACTTTAAAAACTGTCTGCATCAAAAAACATAAAAAAGTAGAACTGAAAAGATGATATACAATGGCTGACAAGTACAGGAACAGATACTAACGTTACTCGTCATGACATAAATGTAAATTAAACCCACGGTAAGATGCCGCCTCACCCCTGTTACGGCGCCTGCTTCTGGGAAGCAGAGAGCAGCAAGCGTTGGCGAGACTGTGGGGAAGCGTGCCCCGTCAGTGGGACATACGATGGTGCAGCGGCTGTGGATGCAGAGGTTCTTCAGAAGCTTGCAGGATGGCCGTGCGATCCAGCAGCTCCTTTTCTGAGCAAATCTCCCGAAGGACGGTGAAGCGGCGGGGGCCCCCTGAGTATTCACTGAGGGCCGAACGGATGAGCAAAATGGAGCTTATCCCTGGGGTGGAATGTCGCTCGGCCTTGAGAGGGGAGGACCTGCTGACACAGGCTCCGCTGTGGATGGACTCTGAGGATCTTAGGCCAAGAGAAATAAGCCAGACACAAAAAGACAAAAACTGTGCCATTCCGCTCATGGGAGGCCTCTGGCATGGTCGGAGTCCCAGAGACAGACGCTGGGCAGAGGAGGAAATGGGAGAGATGCTGCTTCACGGGTACAAAGCTTCAGTTTTTCAAGATGAGAAAGTTCCAGAGGTTGGTTGCACAACTGTGTGATATTTAAATGCTACTGAACTATACACCTAAAATGGTAAAGATGCTAAGTTTTATGCTGCATTTTCCCCGCATTTATTTAAAGCATTGAAGTATAGTTTATTTACAGTATGTTAGTTTCAGGTATACAGCATAGATTCAACTATGCACATACGTGTGTGTGTGTGTAATCTATTGAAAAGGAAGTGGCAACCCACTCCAGTATTCTTGACTGGGAAATCACAGGGACAGAGGACCCTGACTGGCTGCAATCCACGCAGTAGCAAAAGAGCTGGACACAAGTTAGTGAGTAAACAACACGCAGTCTGTATTCATATACAAAGCTGAATCACTGTGGTGTATGCCCAAACTAGCAAGGTATTGTAGATACACACACACATATATCCCTGGAGTATGCATTTGTATATCCTTGGAGTGGAAGCTCCAGTACTTTGGCCACCTGATGCGAAGAGTCGACTCAGTGGGAAAAGACCCTGATGCTGGGAAAGGCTGAAGGCAAAAGGGGAAGAGGGAGGCAGAGGATGAAATGGTTGGATGGCATCACCGACTCGATGGACATGAGTTTGAGTGAACTCCGGGAGATAGTGGAGGACAGGGGAGCTTGGCGTGCTGCAGTCCATGGGGTCGCAAAGAGTCGGAGATGACTTAGTGAGTGAACAACACCAATATATCCTTCAGAGTTTCTTCCCTTATAAGTTATTGTAAAACGTTGAGTATAATTCTCTGTGCCATACCATAGGTCCTTGTTGGTTACCTGTTTTATACATGATAATGTGTAATGGTGTGTATTTTTCATTACAATCTAAAGAAAGCCTTTCAGCAAGAGGAACAGATCCTGGGTGGGGGGACGTGCCTGGGGGCAGGCGGCCTCGCCGAGGTGGCAGGTGCGTTGCGCCCAGCAGGCGCCGGTTCACCTTCCTGCAGGTGCAGGCGTGAGGTCTGGGACATGCGGCCCGGAGCACACGTTCTTGGGCTAGTCCAGAGGCGCTGGCGTTCGGAGCCCTGTCTCCACATCATGCACACGTTTATTGAGCCCTGGCTGTTCGGAGACTAAAGGTGATCATGATAGAGTTTCTCCTGTGGAGGACCCCCCCACCCAGTTGGGGAGACAGACGTGCGAGCCCCCACTTGTGATGCTGGACGTCAGCATGGTGTGAGAGTGGTTTGCAAACAAGGGAGCAGTGGGTTCGTCTCCTGGGAAGGCCAGACAGAGGTGTGGCACCCTGTGGACTCGGGCCTTCATTGGGGCAGAAACTGGTTGAGCTCTATCTGTGTGCTGGGCTCCTATTAGAGGCTGGGATTCAGGGCAGAGGAAAGCGGTTTCCGCCTCCATGGAGCTTGGTCTGATGGGCAGGGGGCAGCAGGCAGGGCACACACCATGAGACTTCAAGTCGTTGTCGGGGGCTGTGCAGGACGGCAGAGCTGGGGGTGCAGGGAGTGGTGACAGGAGGCTGGCGTCACCCTGGCCACTTGTGAGCAGGCAGGACACACACCAGGAAGCAGACTTCAAGTTGTTGTCGGGGGGAGCCTGTGCAGGAAGGCAGAACTGGGGGCCCAGGGAGCGGTGGCAGGAGGCTGGTGTCACCCTGGCCGCTCGTGGCTTCTCTGAAGAGGCGGCTTGAGCAGAGGGTTGCCCGGAGCGAGGGGGTCCTGCCAAGGTCGAGGGTTAGCAGAGCTGAGCAGGGCGTCGCCGGAGGGGCCCGGGTGCGGGGGATGGCAGGCACGGGTGTGAGCATCCAGGGTGTGGGGTGCGCGTGGGGGCGGGGCGGGCTGCAGAGCCGGCTGGAATCCACACCTGCACGTCCCCCCCTCAACTATGTGCTACCAAGTCCGCCCTCCCCCAACCCCGCCTCCCGGGAGGACAGAAGCCAAACTCTACCCGGAGTCCCATTTGTCTTTGAAAGACTTGATAAGTGAGCCTGTAAGGAATGTTCTGGAACGTCTCAGTGCCAAAAACAAAATAATGAAATATGTTTTTTTCACATCTCACTCAGATGAGCCTGGAAACCTAGGCTTCTCTGGTCTACGGTCCCTGTCCCCAAACCTGCCCTGAAAACAGGGATGCTGTGTCACCCCAAAGCTGGGCTGTAACTCGCTCGAACCTTGCTGATAATCCCTGGCTGTTCTCCACCCGGCTGAGACATGATCTCTGTCTTGGAGAACTTAGGAGCCCTTCTGGGAGACAAGGGGGCTGGGCAGGCTGGTGAGGGGTGGCACCATCTTCCCAGAAGACGAGTTTCCTGTGGCATGGCAGGCCGAGACGGCAACCTGGCGGGGACGGGGGCGGTTAGTGCCCTCTGTTGTTCAAGGCAAGCAAGGATATGGGGACACGGCTGTCTCTGCAGGCCCTTGGTGGACTCCTCCTGCGTTACTGAGCCCAGTAGAATGGAAACCTCATTTGCTCAAAGCTCCCGCCTTTCCTCTTGTGGTTATCTTAATTGCAAGCACAGTGTTCCTCTTCAGTCCCATGTTACTGGGGCTTAAAGTGTCCAATTTAGTTATTTAATGTTCGCCTTTTGCAAAAGAATGGAAAAAATGTTAGGATATAGCCCAATGAGACATTGCAATGTCCCTCGCCTCCAAACAGAAGGCTGAACTTTTGCAGTGATTTGTGTCCTGGTTGAACCCCGGCCCACTGACTTTCTCCCTGGTGGATGCCAGTCTCCACCAGCTGCCACCGCGGCCCATTTCCCACTGCCTCGAGGTAGTTCACTAAAAAAATCGTACATTCTGGCCCTTTGCTCCACTCCCGGAGCACCGGCAGGGGCCGCCTCCCTGGCAAGGTCAGGGTGGGCATCGTTTGGATGCTTGCTGTGGTCACGTAGAGAGGTATCTGCCCTGGGCTCCCGTGCACCTGAGCCGTCCAAGTGCAGGGGCACGTGCCCCTCTGTCACTGGGACGTGCTCCCTCTCTCTGCCACACTGCCACACCCCTCCCTGCGGAGTGCCTGCGCTCACGTAAGCTCTGCCTGTGACTTGGTGCTGAATGCATGAAAGCGCAGAAATGAGTGAAGGACGGCAGGGTGTCTGCAACCTCACACGATCTCCTGTCTTACAACCAGAGGACTCGGGAAACAACTCAGAACTGTCCTTGGCTTTCCCGCCTCTTCCATGGCTTGATTCAAGTGGGCAGACCCCAGCCGCGGACAGGGGACATCTGGAAGCTGTCACCGTCTCAGGCCACAGTGGAGCCAGCTCTGTCTTCCTTCTGGGGTGGGACACGGCTGACACTTGGCCCTTCAAGGAGCCCTGGTGACAGATGAGAGGGAAGGTCCAGTTGCAGGGCTTAGCCGAGGCTCAGAAGGCCACTTCCCAGACTCCTCCAGTGGTGCGACCCCCTGGGACAGACTCCAACAGCCTCCTCCCTGGAGGGGAGAACAAATGGACTCAAAAGATCAAAGAAGAGCAATGAAAAATTTGTGTGATGGCAGCCAAGCCTTCCAACCCAGGGTGCTACCTGGGTGCTCTATTTTTGCACGGCTGGCACTTGTTCCTTGTTAGGAAATTGAAGAATTGCACATCACCTTGAGATGGGGACTGGCTTGCAGTGAGCTGGATGTTTAGGAGTAGAGGGGCGCCAAGAAAATGCTGTGAACTTGAGCTTCCTGACCTGGGTCACGGGAGTGCCGTAAATCAGCCGGACCAATTCCCATGGTGACTCCCTCGGCCCGCTTTCTGGGGGTCATGGGTGTCTGCACATTTCTACCCTGTCCCCAAGCACCAAACAATAAATAAACAGATGCAAACGTCACCTCGCAGATCTTTGGCAAAGACCCCTGGAATCGCAAAGCTCCATCCTAAGCTC
>NW_011481499.1:9303-13554 GCF_000754665.1 Bison bison bison | reverse complement strand
AAGATTCTGATGCAACAGAGAAAAGGCAGGAAAAGATAAGGGGACCCATCTCTCGTGGGGCTCCCCTGTCTGGCAAGGCTGGAGGGAGGCGCCAGGATCGCAGGAGGTAGGGGGGCTCCTGAGGCCCACAGGCCAGGGCTCAAGTCCAAAATTACTCACTGCCTGTGGCAAGGGGGCCGGCAGAACTTAGCCCCAGCCGCCCGCCCCGCCTTGGTGCCTTGGGTGACTGTGAGATGACTGGGGGTCCCTCCGGAGACACAGCAGCTGCTGAGCCCTCACTAGAGGGGAGTCCAGGGTCAAAGTGGACATACAGGCAGCTCTGTGCTGGGGACCAGGAGGCTCTGAGTGGCTCTTAACTTCCTCCTAAAGAATTTCAAAATTGAGAGGAGCAGAGAAAAGAATGGCTGTCAGATGTTTCATGAAGAGCCTCCGGAGACGTCAGGCTCCAGGCGAGCTCTATCCAGGTGACTCCTTCTACTTTGAAGCATCCTTCGGACAGTAAGTGGGCACCCCAGTGTACCCACTTCCCCTGGGGACTGAGGAAGAGTCCCCCCTCTGGGGACCACCTCCATCACCCAGAAACTAGTTAAGAAAAAGAAAAAACATCTCAGTGTTTGTCATATCTATAAACAAAACCTGTTGGAGATTTAAAAAGCAAACAGACCCACCTCCTTTTAGATCACATTCCATGTAAAGTATAGGAAAAATAAATTCAGCAGTATTTCCAAAGATTAAGGCCCACTAGAAGGAGGCTTCATTTATGGACGAGAAGGCCAGTTGAACATTTGGGTCTCTTGGCCAGGTTTTGGGGCTTCCCCAGTGGCTCGGCGGTTCAAGAATCCACTTGCAATGCAGGAGACATGGGTTCGATCCCTGGGTCAGGAAGGTCCCTTGGAGGAAGAAATGACAACTCACTCCAGTATTCTTGCCAGGAAAATCCCATAGGCAGAAGAGCCTGGCGGGCTACAGTCCGTGGGGTCACATTCAGACACGCCTGAAGCAACTGAGCACACACGCAGGCCAGGTTTCTGGACATCCTGTCAAAATGTGTCAGAAGCACTGGCATTGTTCCTAATTCTCCCCTGAATCACGCCTTCCAGTCCACCCATAGTCAAAAAGGAAAATAAATATAATCATCTCAATAGATGCTGAAGATGCATCTGGGAAAATGTTATGCATTTCTGATATTCAAATCTCTTTTTCTGGTATTTCAAGTCTCCGGAAGCGACAATAAGATTCGTCCTCACCCTCACCAAGCGTACTTATTCCAGAAGCTGTTGTGGCCGTCACTGCCTTGGCATGAGGGTCAAGAGCATCCTCAGCAGCATTCTGTATGGCAGCACTGCCTGGAACATGGACAGGGACCTGTGAAACAGGAAAAAGAAATAGAGACAGGAGGATCGGAAAGCGGAACAGCAACAGTGTTACTATTCAGAGAAGACACAATTATCTACCTGGGACCTTGCCCCACCCCTCTGCCCCCAGCAACAAAAAAAGAAACCAATTCAGAACCTTTAGAACTAAACAAACATTTAGAATGGAGGCCAGTTACTAAGGGAAGATAAATGTTAAGAATGTCCTCATACACACTAGGGATAAACAATCAGATTATATAATGAAACAAAAAGATTCCATTTAGAGAAACAAAAACTAGACAATACCGCCCATATCCTTAATGAGAAAAGTGAAGGGCTTTTTTGAACAAGAGCCGAGAAATTTTCTGTGTGCGCCTTCATGGTAAGAACCACGACTGTGCTGCGTGTTTGTTGGATTTTTTAAAAAGCTCTTGGTACTTAACATGGGCTTCCCTGGTGGCTCGGCTCAGCAATAAGGAATCTGCCTTTAATGCAGGAGATCCAGGAGACATAGATTCGATCCCTGGCCTGAGAAGATCCTCTGGAGGAGGAAATGACAACCCACTCCAGTATCCTTGCCTGGAGAATCCCATGGAGAGAGGAGCCTGGAGGGCTGCAGACCATGGGGTTTCAAAGAGTGGAGTGCATCTGAGCACAGCAGCCCACCAGTTAACACACACGCGTAGATTTTTTCTCCACACGCATTCTGACGGATCAGTGGCTCTGTGCTAGTCCTTCCCCAATTCTTTCTTTCTCGCTCTTTCTTTTGTGCTGTGTGTAGATTATCTCTTGATAAGGCACATCTCTCAGCTGGGGAATCCAACACAATATTTTTTTGAATGAGAAGCCCCACTTACTGTGAGGCTGTTTGGAAACACATACGATAGTGAAGGTGCCTTTTCTTTCCCAATGTAATTAATATTTTTTAATGTAATTTTTAATTCAAGAAAGTTGTTTTTGGGGAAACACAGATGATGAAGATGGCAGACACAGCCAAGAGATTTTTGACGAGGGAGAGTGTGGAGGATGGGCTGTTGTAGCCCGGGCTGGGGTCTCCGAGAGAGCCCTGGACTGGAATCACAGGAGGGGTTGAAGACCAGAAAGAAACGGCATGAAGCAGAGCCCTAGGGAAAGCTCAGAGGCACCCCAGGATCTGTTTCCCCCGGTACAGGCAGAGGGGCCACTATTCAGAGTGTGATTCCAGAAAGGTGGGGCTTGCCAGGTCTCTGTAGGAATAGCCATGGGGTTGTGCAGAGCCAGATTCTCTACCAGGGAGCACGGCCCACAGCTCTAGGTGAGCACGTTCCCCAGCTGCACCCCACCTCGTACACAAGCTGGCGGCTCAGCAGTGAAGGCCTGGGTGTCTGCAGGATGCAGGCCCCACGGCTGGCCTTTATCAGGCCCTGTCTGGAACCCCTGTGCCAGCCCATTCACGCGCTCGGATTCGCAGTGTGGGGGGTCTGTGCTTTCAGCTGGAAACCCCACGCGCCCACCCCTGGAGGAGCCACTTTTCCTCTGCATGCTTCATTAAATGTTAGTGCTGGAGGCCGCAGCGAGCATTTGTCGATGACACATACCCAGTGAGGGCATGTCATCGCTGGAAGGACTGCAACACCCAGGGTAAACCTGAGGCCATGATTGTGAAAAGAATTCTAATTGTGTAATACCAGGGGCGCTGGGTGCTCTACAGAGAGGCAGGAGGGGGTCGCCGTTGTGGGTGCACTTGCACGGACGTGTGCCTGCTGGGACTGTGTGTCTTGCTGGAAATCGAGCATCTTAGGGAGGTGCGGGGCTGGTGTGCCCATGATGAGGTTGACCAGCATGGCTCCTCTGGGCTGAGGCGAGGCTATGGCTGGGGGGAGCTAAGAAATGGATGCCCTGTCGATAGGATGACTGTCCCTGCCCATCTGCCCGGGGTCACCCTGGCTCAGCCCTGGTCAGTGGCAGTGCCTGTCACTCTCAGGAGTGTCTCAGTTTAGCTGATGTGCCCTGTGGCCATCCTGTCAGTGAGTGCATGTGCATGCACACGTGCAAACACACACACATGTGCACACACACATGTGCGTGCGCACACACGCACATACAAACACACACAAATGTGCACACACAAACATGCACACACATGTGCGCACACATGCGTGCATACATATAAACACAAACACACAAATGTACACACACATGCATGCGCACACAGATACACAAATGTGCATGCGCATACAATCACGCACACGCACACACAAATGCACATACACACACATGAATGCACACACAAATGCATGTGTGCACACACATGTCATGTACACATTTGTGTGCACATGCACATACAAACACACACACAAACACATAAATGTGCACACACAACACAATACAAACATACACACATACAAACACACAAACACACACATACAAACACACAAATGTATGCGCGCACATGCGTGTACACACATGCGTGCATGCACACAAACACACAAATGTGCACACACATACAAACACACACACAAATGGGCACAGACACAAATTCACACACACAAATGCACACACGCACATACAAACACATACACACAAACACAAATGTACATACACATGTGCACACACATGCACACACAAACACACAAATGTACACACTTCACATGCATGTGCACATGTGTGTGCACACACATGTGTACACACATACAAACACACACACAAACGGGCACAGACACAAATTCACACACACAAACGCACACATGCACAAACGTGCACACACACACACAAACACGCACACGCACAGCCTCCTTTCATGGCTGTTGAGCTGTTCTCTGATGCTTGCCGCTCCCGGGGATGTTTGCTAGAATTGCTTCTCACTTTCTACAACACTCTGTCCTCTCTCTGCCCTGCTCCTCCCCCCCATCCCTTC
>NW_011481499.1:7387-9074 GCF_000754665.1 Bison bison bison | reverse complement strand
GCACCCAAGAGAGAGGGCACTCCACTCCCACGAGGGGGAGCAGAGATCCGTCACCTTCTTTCACAGGGCTCTTGTTTGCAGTCGTCTGCTCAAGACAGTGTGGGTCTCCGCGTGGAAGGTCAAGGTGGGGTGAGGGGCGGCAACCAGATGGGGAGTGACTGGAGGCCCAGAGGGAGGGAAGCTCCCAGGCAGAGTGTGTGCCCTGTGGGCAGAGTCTGGGGCAGCCAATGCCTTAGGGCAGGGGCAGCAATGGGGCATTGCTATCACTTATTACCACTGTTGAGTGAGTGGCGGGCGCTCACTCCAGTGAGCCCGGAGCATGCACATCCCCCAGCGAGGGTTGGGGGTCCAGAGGGCAGTCAGGACCCCTGCCTCTCTGCTTCTCACTCATCCATGCCCTCACTCACTGGTGCCCACATCCTGCCTCTGTCATAGGGAGGATTCCCGGGATCCTACCTGGGCTGGGCTGGGAGGACATGCCCACCTGGCACAGGGCTGCTGCCCAGAGCTGGGTTGGACTCGCCTCCCTGGCCACGAGCTCCAGTCCCCAGTACGCTCAGCTCCGTGCAGCAAGTGTCTCCTGCGCATCACCTGTGCCTGCAGTTCTGTGCAGATCCAGTGGGATCCTGTGTCTGCGTGCTTTCTGGGGGCTGCTCAGCCTTCAGTGGGGACGCTGGGCATCACAGGGCTGGAGGGGGGGACAGTGCCCACCCGAGCGGAGCTGGGCTTCCTGTCCATGTGCACCACTGGCCCCACTCCAACCCATGAATCAGGTATCCTGTCTCTCTCTCTCTCATACACACACACACTCACATATGCACATACACGCACACTCATACACACACACAGACATGCTCACACAGACACATACACATGTTCACACGTACACAGGCACCCACTCACACAAATACACACAGAGACACAGACACACACACTCTCATATATACACACACAGACACTGTTACACGCTCATACACACACATTCTCTCTCATATACACACAGATACACACACAATCATACTTTTACACACACATGCTCATACACGCACGCTCACACAGACACACACACACTGTCTCATACACACATAGACACACACACACACGCTCACACAGACACACTCTCTCTCATACACACACACAGACTCTCTTATACACACACACGCGCTTACACAGACATTCTCTCATACACATACACGGACTCTCTCATGTACACACACACAGTTACATAGACACACTCTCTCACACACACAGACACACACACTCTTTCATACACACACACAGAGACACACACATACACTCTCTTACACACACATACACTCTCTTACACACACACACTCTCTCTCTCTCACACACACACAGACGCACACCGTCTGCTCACGAGCACACAGGGTGAGGATTCAGGTTCAGGCCCCGCTGGCCTTGACCTCTGTCCGCACCGGGCCCCCTCTCTTCTTCCTCCGAGGGCTCTCTCCTGCCGCCCCAGCAGCAGCCCGGATCCTGCGAGCCTGGGGCGGGACACACCCCTGCTGCGAGCTCTCCTGGGAGCCCGGGGCCCCTTGGTACCAGCGCCGTCGTCCGCCTGCACTGACTGACCTTCTCCGAACTGCCGGGACCTGAAATCAGATAATGGCTGGAAAACAGATCAGGACGTTTTTTCCACTTTTGTGCCGTGGCCCAAACAGAAACG
>NW_011481499.1:3542-6599 GCF_000754665.1 Bison bison bison | reverse complement strand
GCATCGTCCAGTGTGGCCCGAGTCTCAGAACCTGAGACAGTTGGAGCTGCCCCCCCAAGTGCGGGAGTCTGCCCTATCCTCAGACCCCGAACCCAAGGATGTTCAGAGAGGGCTGGACAGCGTGGCCCCTGGGGATCAGCCCAGGGGAGGTCTGGGGCGAGACGGACCTGAATGTCTCTTTGATGATTCTTTCTTTCGAGCATCTATTTTTCTAATTTGAGAGAGCTCTGGTTCCTGGGGCTCCATTTTCTGCCTCTGATGCCTGCTGTCCCTTGGAGGAGAGTGTCGCGTTGCTGAGAATCCTGCTTTACTGTGAAGATGGAGCTGGGGGCTGCTTCCTCGACCCCTGAAGTTGCCCTGTGCCTGTCCATCCTCGCCCAGAAGTGGGGGAGCACGGACGGTGACCGCGTCCCTCTTCTTAAATTCTCTGTGATTTAAATCCGCCTCCCGCTCCCTCCTGCAGCAGCACGTCTCTGAGGGGCCGGGCTGGCTCTCCTGAGTTAAACAGGAGAAATAAGGAGAGAAAAACCAGGAGCCAAGGGGGAGGATGGAGACAGGGCGGAGTGAGGCCGGCTCATCGTCACCACGCACCCGCCTTCCGTTCCAGCAGAAAGAAAAGGCCGGGGTTTTGAAGACAGAGTGGGGAAGCCGTTCAGCACTGGAGCAGAAGAGTTGTCTAGAGGCTTGGCCAGGGAGGAGCTCTGATGCAAGGCAGGAGAGGGGTCAGCGGCACCCCAGCTCCTGGGGCCTCCAGAGGGGGGCCGGGGCGGAGGGCACCGGCTCTCGGGAGTGGGTGGCTGAGGGCTGCGTGTGGCTGGTCTCCCGGCTGTGAGGTGGACGGAACCAGCTTTTCTCTGCTTGTGCATCTGCGAAGCGTCAGGAAGCGATGGCCGATAAGGGCCGCTGTGCGAAGCCAGGACTGTGGGCGGCACATCTGGCTTCAGTCCATCTGGATCCACAGCTTCAGCTGCTCCTGGCCTCCCCGACCCCTCAGTGTTTATCTGGGTTCCTTCTAGCCTCTTGCTTCCCTTCAGAAATCTGCTGTTTAAACCAGCCTCCTCCTCAAGAAGGGGGTGTGTGTGTGCTTTTAGTGCTGAGCGTCTTCCGGGAAAATTGAGAATTCCACAGCTCTAACCAGGTCTTCAAACAGGTTTATCAAAGGCTACCTGTGCCCCCGGGGTTTCCCTGCTGGCTCAGAGGTGAAAAATCCACCTGCCAGTGCTGGAGATGCAGATTCGATCCCTGGGTTGGGAAGATCCCCTGGAGAAAGGAATGGCAACCCCCTCCAGTATTCCTTGCCTGGAGAGTTCCACAGACAGAGGAGCCTGGAGGGCTGCAGTCCACGGGGTCACAAAGAATTGAACACGACTTAGGGACTAAACAGTGACCAGCTGTGCCCCCACGGGACAGGCGAGTGAGCTTCACATCTCCCTTGAGATTCTCAAAAATCAGCAGACCCCCGGGGTCATGGAGACCTCAAGCCAGGTGCCCGCTTCCAGCCGGGAGATGTGAGGTCCAGCCTGGGGATGAGCCGTGACCAAGATCATCAGATGGCCGGGAGGCGGGAGGGCTCAGCCGATGGAAGCTCCCTCTGTGAAGCTGCCTGATCCCCGAGGGCAGCCCCAGCTCCGAGGCTCTGCAGCTCCTCCTGGACTGGACTGCCCCCGCTTTTTACAGATGATGGCTGAGGTGGAGGGCTCGGGGTCAGGCAGACGCGGCTCGGGGTTGGCAGAGTTGGGCCAAGCGGGGCCTCCCCGTGGGGCTGGGGTGTTGGCGGGGGGACTGCTGGTGGGGGCTGGGGATGTGCTCCCTGTAGCCAGCTCCCAGGGGCCTGCGCTGAGCACTTGGCTTCCCTCCCCACATCCACCTTCCTTGAGCGGGGTGGATAAAGGGGCAGAGGGGCTGCGGCGTCATCCATTGAGTTTCCCCCATGAAAAAAGACACGGAGGCCTAGGGTACACGTGAAGCTGCACCCCTGAGATGCTCGGAGTAGTTTCGGGCGGCTTCTCGTGCCTCCAGTGCCCAGAGCCTCCCAAACAGGGGAGACGGGGTGGTGATGGGCAGCTGTGCCGTCTCCTTCTCGGAGCCCTCGAGGTCTGGTCCCCAGCGCCCCCTCCTCGCTTCCCAGCTGTCTGCAGGGCTGGCATGTCGCCCCCTCTGTGCGTGGCGTCCACGTGTCGCCCTGAGCTTCAGTGGCCCACAGGATGCTCTGCCAAGGCCCTGACACCTGCTGCCTGGCGTGGCCGGGTCTGTTTCATCCAGACAAAGTGACAGAAGGTGAAAAGCTGAGTTTACTTTGCACAGTTGACGAGGGGACAGATTCAGGCGGGAGGTTTACTGATGACTCTTCCCCTGTGGCTGTATGGCATCCTCAGGGTCCACTGTGTCAGCCCCCAGCCCAGCAAGGACATCAGGGTCTGGGGGCGATGCCTCCCGGCTGCCCCGCATGTCGGTGCCAGTCAGCGGGTGAGGTTCTGTTTGAAGAGCTTGAGGGTGGTGAGAAGATTTCACCAGGGAAATCTCCGAGAATCCTGCAGACCAGGTCGTCAGTGATCCTGGTGGCCCTGGGGCGGCGGAGGGAATGTTATTGAATGCTGTAGGATCACTTCCTGAGGAAACCAAGGTGATTTTACATTTTCTATGTTTGTGATCTTCACTGTCTGAACTTCAGTTCAGTTCAGTTCGTTGCTCAATCGTGTCCGACTCTTTGCGACTCCATGAACTGCAGCACACCAGGCTTCCCTGTCCATCACCAACTCCCAGAATTTACTCAAACTCATGTCCATAAAGTCAGTGATGCCATCCAACCATCTCATCCTCTGTTGTCCCCTTCTCCTGCCCTCAATCTTTCCCAGCATCAGGATCTTTTCCAATGAGTCAGTTCTTCGCATCAGGTGGCCAATGTATTGGAGCTTCAGCTTCATCATCAGTCCTTCTAATGAACACCCAGGACTGATCTCCTTTAGGATGGACTGGTTGGATCTCCTTGCAGTCCAAGGGACTCTCAAGAGTCTTCTCCCTGACCACAGTTCAAAAGCATCAATTCTTCAGCTGTCT
>NW_011481499.1:0-1561 GCF_000754665.1 Bison bison bison | reverse complement strand
TTTTCTTCCAAGAAGCAAGCATCTTTTAATTTTATGGCTGCAGTCACCATCTGCAGTGATTTTGGAGCCCAAGAAAATAAAGTCTGTCACTGTTTCCATTTTTTTTCCCATCTATTTGCCATGAAATGATGGGACCAGATGCAACAATCTTAGTTTTTTGAACGTTGAGTTTTAAGTCAGTTTTTTCACTCTCCTCTTTCACCTTCATCAAGAGGCTCTTTACTTCCTCTTTGCTTTCTGCCATGAGGGTGGTATCATTTGCATATTGGAGGTTGTTTATATTTTTCCCCGCAATCGTGATTCCAGCTTGGCTGACCTCAGTGATTATTTTCTAAAAGTTGCGTTCTTTCACACTTCATCCAGTGCCTGGCTCTCTGCACCTTTGCCCTCATAGGCCTGATTTGGGCCTGATTCTGCCACGTGTGAACCTTCAGGACTCCGAGGCCCACGTTTAGAGAAAGTTGTGTAATCAGGGACTGCCCTGTAGCTCAGATGGTAGAGAATCTGTCTGCAATGCAGGAGACCTGGGTTCAATCCCTGGATCAGGAAGAACCCCTGGAGAAGGAAACGGCAGTCCACTCAGGTATTCTTGCCTGGAGAATCCCGTGGACAGAGGAGCCCTGGTGGGCTACAGTCCGTGGGGTCTGTTTGTGTTTTGGAGAACCTTTGTTTAAAACCTTGCCTTGGCCCTTGGGGTGGATTCAGTGGCACCCCCAAAGCTTGGCTGTCCCTGCTCCACTCCTCAGACCCTGTGGTCGGGCCGGGCCAGGTGACGGGCACCAGCCGGGGGGCTCCTGGCGGAAGTGGGAGCGGCGTGTCGGGTGGACATGTGCAGGAGTCAGTGTGGACAGCTTAGGGTCTGTGTGCCACCATCCCGAGTGGCTGGGGGGCTGTGTGCCCCCACAGGGCAGCTACAAGTCAGCAGAGACTCTACCAGCCTGAGTCCTGAGTGGCCGTGTGGAGTTGAGTCCAAGCCGGCCTGGAGGAGCAGAAGACCAGACCGAGGCCCGGCGTTGCCCCAGGAAAGGCGGCGCGTGCCTGTGGCTGCAGCCTCACCACCCTCGCCGCGACCGGAGCCGCCCCGTGATGCGAGGGAAGACAATCGGACAATGCAGGGGTCGGTCTCGCTGGTGTCCTGAAGCCTCAGACGTGTTCACTGTACTTTGTGAAGTGGGTGTGTGCCTGATGCTGCTGCTGCTGCTGCGTCGCTTCAGTCGTGTCCAACTCTGTGCGACCCCAGAGACGGCAGCCCACCCGTCCCTGGGGTTCTCCAGGCAAGAACACTGCAGCGGGTTGCCATTTCCTTCTCCAATGCATGAAAGTAAAAAGTGAAAATGAAGTCCCTCAGTCGTGTCTGACTCTTAGTGACCCCATGGACTGCAGCCTACCAGGCTCCTCCGTCCATGGGATTTTCCAGGGAGGAGTACTGGAGTGGGGTGCCATTGCCTTCTCCGGTGTGCCTGATAAAACTGTCTAAATGAACTCATTTCAGATTCATTTGGGAGGGCGGCTCCATTTCTAAAGAGGGCACTTTTCATTCAAGTTCTTAACAAATCATAAA
>NW_011481498.1:19634-19948 GCF_000754665.1 Bison bison bison | reverse complement strand
GATTAAACAGGCACCTACTTCACCAAGCTCTGTGCACACCAGACACAGTTACTGTCAGACACTCCGGCAGAGGCTAAGCCAGTGCCAAGCTTCCATCAGTGGAGGAAGGAGGGAGATAGAGGGTGTCACTAGACAGAGGGAACCAAGGTGAGGACTGTGTGGTTCCTGGATGTAGCCCTGGCTTCCTCCTCTGCACAGCACTCTACCCCCACAGGGTGCAGCAGGCCAGGCCAGGGCTCTCACAGCCAGAGGCCCAAGCATCCAGCAATCACATGAGAACCGGGCCTGGCCGCCCCTTGGGGGACCTGTCCAAG
>NW_011481498.1:14498-15861 GCF_000754665.1 Bison bison bison | reverse complement strand
TTTTGGTTTTTTTTTGGCCACAAGGCATGTGGGATCTTAGCTTCCTGACCAGGGATCAAACCCATACCCCCTGTATTGGAAGGAGACGTCTTAACCACTGGACTGCCAGAGAAGTCCCTGGCTTCAATCTTCTTATGTATATACCTAAAAGTACAACTGTTTGGTCATGTGGTGAGACTTTTTACTTATGATCTGACCATTTGAAGCTCTCTCTAGATTGATGGTTTGTAGAGATCTAGTTCTCACTAGGTGAGAAACAACATAGAATCTGGTTCATCCATCTTTTTTGTCTATTTTTGAGCTCAAATTAATGAATAAGTTCATGTCCTCTGGGAGGCTGACTGTTTCTATGTTTATACTTGACCTATGGCTGAAATTGTAGAATTGAAGCTATAAGCTCTATTTCTCTCTGCCTGTATATCTGTGCCTATAATTCAGAAATGCTTTCACAAACTCTGTGTACATAAAGCTTTCCTACCTCTACATAGTATTAACATAGATTATAAATTATCTGAAATTAATGGGGCTCAGTTCTGATTGGCATATTTAAACACTTGCTTACATATATTGACTATTCCTAAAATTTCCTAAAATAAGGAAACTGAATTTCTGACCTTTTAAATACACTATTAAAAATATACAAAATAATATACATGTGAAAATAAAAATATATTGGAGAAGGAAATGGCAACCCACTCCAGTATTCTTGCCTGGAAAATCCCATGGACAGAGGAGCCTGGCGGGCTACCATCCAGGGGATTGCAAAGAGTCGGATACACTTCTGTAAGTCCTAAGGATTTGTGTTTATTTAAAATTGAGTTTATGAAATACTGTATTGTCCCTTTGCTTAACAGATAGCCTTGCTACTACCATTCACGTTTACATGGGTGCCTACTGGTGAATCCTTGAGGCTGGCTTCCCCTCTATCCATGTTCAACTCTGCCTTAAGTGGGACACTCTCTCCACTCCTGGCCCTCCTGGCAGATTCCTCCCTAGGCTGATGGACTGCACCTCCTGCCATGCCCTCCCTGAGGCCAGCTGCACCTTTCACACCTGCACTTCTCACCATATTTTCCTCTAGGACAGATGCAGACTCCACTGTCCACTTTCTTCCATGTCCTCCTTTAGGCAGAAGTATCCCCATCCTCTGCACTTACCTTCTTCAGGTTCACTTGCTCTCTGAATTCATGGAGTACCTGCTGGATCCTGCCCTACCATGATGCACTTAGAACCGAGCCCTCCCTTAGCTGCACCTTCCAGCCACGCACCTCCAGGTGCCCTGTCCCCTAAGTGGATGCCCACCCTCCCATGCTCCTCCTGCTGAGTCCTACCCTGGGCTGGCTGTAACCTCCACCCATGCCTC
>NW_011481498.1:12807-14359 GCF_000754665.1 Bison bison bison | reverse complement strand
TTCATGCACCACCTGCTAAATCCTTGTCTAGGCTTGATTTTTCTCTCCGACCATGTACTTCCTGATGGCTTGAGCCTACGTTGGCTCCACCCTGTACCACATAACACATGCTACACATCCTCAGCCACACACACACTGTCATATCCTCCTCTCAGCTAGATGGTCACTCCAGCCACACACCTCCTGCCGGATTCTACCTTAGAATGGCTTCACCTCTGTACAATTGTGTATGTTTTCCTATCCCTCCCCTAGGTGAGAAAGTCACTAAAACTCCATACCTTCTCTGTCCTCTATGAGTCTGGTGACACCCCTCACCCATGAGCCTCCTGCTCAGTCCTCACCAGGGTAAGTGAGTCTCATCCTAGACTGGATATTTTCTTTTTTTATTTTCAAGCAGAGGATAACTGCTTTTCAATGTTGTAACAGTTTCTGCAGTACAACAACTGTTAATCAGCCATAAGTATACAAACATCCCTTCCTGAGCCTCCCCAGACTGGATGCCTTCTTCATTTATGCATTTCTTAAAACGTCCTCCTGTCTGCTGTCCACTCCTCCTGCCCAAGCTCTTTCTGCCTAGTCCTTCCCCAGGCTGATTGAGTCCTCTAGACACGTAGGTCCTCTTTACATGGCTGTCTTCGATCCATATACTTTCTGCAGGGTCCTTCCTAGACTGGCTGCACCCAACTAATGTTGACTGTGTCCAACCCTAGGATGGATGCTCCCTGGACCCACGGACGTCTTGCTGACTCTTCCTAGAGGCTGTCTGCACCCTCCTCTCATTCGCTTTTTTAATGTCACCCCTGAGGCCAGCTGCTCCCTTCACCTATTTCCATGCTGTGTCATCTTCGCCAAACCTGGGTGACACTCTGATTCATGCATTTCCTGCTGGGTCCTCCTTATACTGGCTGCTCCTACTACCCATGACTTGGCAGCCAGATAGGCTGCCATACTCCCTGCACACTCTACCTTTGCAACTCCTGGGAAGACCTCCCCTACAGTAGATACTCTCTTCAGCCATGTGCTTCCTGCCATGTGCTTTCTTGGACTATGTGTTCCTTCCATCTATGCACTGCTGGTCTGTTCCTCCCCTAGACAGACTGCCCGCCTCTAGTGCAGGCACCACCTGACAATTCCCCTTCTAGATTGTGTGCACCAGCCACCATTTCACCTTCTGCTGACTCCTTCTTGCTGTGCCCTGTATCTACAAATCTCCTAAAGATTCCTACAGCCATGCACTTCCAGCCCAGTCCTCTGGCTGCACCCTCCATGCTTACAGATCTTTTTGATCCCTCCAATAATTTGCCTGCATCTTCCATGTATGGAGTGCCTGCTAGACTCTCACATGGAATGCTTGCTTCCTGCACACCTGCCTGCTAAGTCGCCTCAGTCGTGTCTGGCTCTTTGCAACACTATAGATCATAGCCCGCAAGGCTCCTCTGTCCATGGGATTCTCCAGGCAAGAATATTGGAGTGGATTGCTGTGCCCTCCTCCAGGGATCTTCCCCACCCAGGGATGGAACCCACATCTCTTATGTCTCCTGCATTCGCAGGC
>NW_011481498.1:8093-11242 GCF_000754665.1 Bison bison bison | reverse complement strand
CGAGTCCCTCCCTAGGCATAAAGTTCATCTCATCCATGCTCCTTTTACCTACTCATCCTCCAGCCTGCCTTTACACATTGTGTCCTTCCAGATCTTTCACATAATCACCTCCATACAGAACTCATGCACCACTGGCCATGTCCTACACATTCTGGCTGCATCCTTGGATACACCTTCACCAGAATACTCTTCTAGCCTGCATCCTTTCTCCACCTATTCACCTCCATGTCCTCCCTAGCCTAGCTAAATTATTCAGTCATACATTTCTGGTGGCTCTCCCTGAACTAGATATAAACTTCCTGATTGACAGGGATCCCAGGTTCTCCACCAGGCTAGTTGCTCCCCTCTCCCATGAGCTACATTCTGGTCTACCACTTGGCTGGATAATGGTTCGCCCATAAACCACCTACCTGATCTGCCACAGGATTAATATTCCGTCCACCGCCCTCCTCCCGACCCTGCCGCCAAGATCTCACCTAGCCTGAATATTCCCTTTTCTCTGATCTTTCTGGTTTCTGACAGAGGCTGGCTGCATCCTCTAATGATGCATATGCAACCCAGTCTTACCACAGCCTGGCTACACTTATAACCCATGGATCTTCTGGGCTCATGTTCCCTACACTAGCCAAAACTTCATCCATGAATCTCCTACTAGAGGCATTCTACACCCATGGTCCACCTGCAATCTCTTTCTGTATTTTTGATGATCCATTCACTGTTCACTTCTTCCCGATCTTCCTCTAGGTTGGCTGCATTCTCCACAAATGTGTCTCGTCCCAAATCCTCCCCTAGATGGGATGCCTTCATGCATACGTATTCTTCCTTATCCTCCTCCAAGTTTGTAATTCCTTCCAATAAGGTACCTCCTCTATCATTTTCCCCTAGCCTAGAGTCTCCCTTCATCCATGCACTTTCCACCAGATATTCTGCTTGAATGGCTGTCCCCACTGTTGATCAATGCTCTCCCTAGGCACTGTGTCTGTGTTAGTCACTCAGTCATGTCCAACTCTTTGTGACCCCATGGACTATAGCCCAGCAGGCTCCTCTGCCCATGGAATTCTCCAGGCAAGAATACTGGAGTGGGTTGCCATTCCCTTCTCCAGGAGATCTTCCTGACCCAGGGATCAAACCCAGGTCCCCTGCATTGCAGGCAGATTCTTTACTGTCTGAGCTATAAGGGAAACCCTTAAAGCTTCCCTAGGCATGAAGCTCCCTAAAACTATGTACTTCCTGCCTGGTGGTCTACTAGGCTAGCTTAACTGTGAACCCAACATCTTGCCAAGTCCTCCACAATGCTGGCTGCATTCTATACCAATGCACCTCCTACCCTGTCCTTCCCTTTACAGTCTGTACTCTGATCTGAACGTCCTCCAGAATACTTTCCTAGCCTAGTGTTCCTTCCACTCCAGCAGCTCTTGTCATGTCCTCTAGGTTTCCTGCACCCTCTATACATATACCTCCTATGAGGCCTTACCTAGGATGGATGCACCCTTCATCCAGCTACTTCGTGTTGGAACTCTCTTAAGCTGACTGCACCAATAATTTATGCATTTCAGCTGAATCCTCCTTTAGGCTGAATACCTCCCCCATCCATGTATTTCCTGTCAGAACATACACTAGGCTGCCTGCAGTCTCTATCTATGCACATTCTGCAGTCTAGCCCTAGACTTTCTTCATCGATACACCTATTGTCATACTCCAACCACCCCAGCTGAATCTCCATCCAGGCATGTCCTGCCAGGTAGGTCCTCAGTCTCTTGGGGATGCTACAACAAAATACCACAGACTTGAGTAGCCTTTGAACAACAGGCATGTTTTGCCCACAGTTCTGGAGGCTGAAAGTTTAATAGCACAGCACGGGGATGGTCAAGTGAGGGCCTTCTCCTAGGTCCCAGGTTCCTCATGGTATATTCACGTGGCCAAAGGGCAAAGGGTGTCTCTGGAGCCTCTTTTGTAAGGCAATAAATTACACTCATGAGGCTCCACCCCTCAGGGCTTGAACATCTCCTGAAACGGACTTCCCTGGTGATCCAGTGGTTAAGAATCCACCTTCCAATGCATGGGATGCAGGTTCGATCCCTGGTCAGGGGAACTAAGATCCCCCAAGCTGCGGGGTAACTAAGCCTGGGCACCAGAACTACTGAATACCACATAGTGCAACAAAGATCCCACGTGCTACAATGAAGATCTGATGCAGCCAAATAAGTATTTTAAACACACACACACACACACATAAAACACCTCCTAACAGTCCCACTCACTAATGCCACCACATCAGGCATTAGGATATGAATTTTCAAGGACACAGACCTTCAGACTGTAACATCCTCCCCTAGTGTCGTGCACTCTACAGCCAGGTGCCTCCTGCTGGTTCCTCTCTGAGGTAGGGTAGTCCCTCGTCAAAGGTCTCTATCGATGTTTCTTCTACAGTCTTACATACTCCCTCCTCCATCAATGTTCTCCTGTTTGGACATATCCGCAGCTGGGTACATCAACCACGCACCTTCTTCCACATCCTATGAATAAGTTGCTTGCGCACCCCTTTCTCACGTACTTCTGGCTGGGTCTTCCCTTAACCTGGCTACAGACTGCACTGATTCATCTCCTGCTATGCCTTTTCCTAGGCTGCTGACACTCTACAGCACCTCCTCCCAGGTGATCCCAAGACAGGCTGCACCCTGCACCCACACACTTCCACCAGACGCTTCCCTATGATGGCTGCACCCTCCATTCATGTACTACCTGCCATGCCTCACCCTGGGCTGCATGCTCCCCTCACTCATGGACTTCCTATTGCAGGTGACATAAAGCCAGCTGTACCTTTTGCATGGCCTTCCCAGGTGGCTCAGAGGTAAAGAATTCACCTGCAATGCAGGAAATTCGGGTTCTATCCCTGGGTTGGGAAGATCCTCTGGAGTAGGTAATGGCAGCCCACTCCAGTATTCCTGCAAGGGAAATCCCATGGACAGAGGAGCCTGGGGGGCTATAGTTCATGGGGTCTCAAAGAGTCAAATACAACTCAGCAACTAAACAACAACAACCTTTCACATAGGCAGCTACTGCAAAGTGGTCCTCTAGGGCATATACTTCCTCCAACCCCTCATATCTTGTCAAGTCATACGCCCTCTGCCATATCTTACATAGGTTGG
>NW_011481498.1:5600-5757 GCF_000754665.1 Bison bison bison | reverse complement strand
CACAATCAAATAAATAAATATTTTCAGAAATCTCTTCAGGATTTCCCTGGTGATCTAGTGGTTTGGTGGTGGTCCACCTGCCAATTCATGGGACATGGATTCAATCCCCAATCCAGGAAGATCCCACACAGTGGAGCAACTAAGCCTGTGTGCCACA
>NW_011481498.1:4649-5364 GCF_000754665.1 Bison bison bison | reverse complement strand
TATTTCCTTCAAAGACTATCTTCATTACACAAAGCCTCCTAAGACCTCTCTCTTCCCATCATACCCCTCTTTTCTCCTCGCCCTCTTTCTTAACCATTTTGATCTAAACTTAAATGCCCTTGAATCCTTTATTCTGTTGCCCTTCAAGTATTCAACCTCCTCCACCTCTGTCAGACCTTTCTCTTTCCTCTCTGTCTCCCAATTCCCTCCAGTCACTTGAGTAGTAAGCTCCCCTTCTCCTACTGGGGGCTCTTTAGACACTCAAGGGCCCCAAGATTAACCAACTGAGAAGGCAATTTTCAAACCCTAGTCTTGCTCTGATATTCATGGCATTGTTAACTATCTTCTGGATCAGTGGACAAACCACAAGGGATGTTCAACTCACTTCAGACTATTCCTCAGAACCTGCTCACCAAACCTCCTGACCTTTCCCAAGTGGTCAATCTCCTGAATCCAGGAGATGGAACCCTCTGGTTTGGCTAGATGAGTCACCACAAATGAAGACATTCTTGTTGGGAGGCACAGTGCAAAATAGCCTTGAAGGAGAAGGTCCTCGGGGAAATGGTGAAGGGCCAGAAGTACCCAGGCATTGTGAACTGATAGCTGAAAAACATTTCCTGCCTTTGGCTACGCTCGGCGCCAAAATTTAGCGATTCAACATTAAAGATGTTGCTTGAGAAAATGGGTCATGGATAAACATATGGGTCGTTAAGAA
>NW_011481498.1:0-348 GCF_000754665.1 Bison bison bison | reverse complement strand
CCTATTCTTCAATACAAAGAGTTGAATTATATGCTTTATATGCTCTTTTGGCTCTTCAACCATTATCCTTCAATGTGTATACTGATTCCAAATACCTTGCTTCCCTTTTCCCTGATTTTGTTACCGCCTTTTTATACAACCTAGATGAAGAATTATATATTCTCTTTTCAAAGACTCAAGCCTTAATTCGATCACGTACAGAACCTTTCTTCATTGCACATGAGGGAAAATATGGAAGAGAAGATACACTTCTTATCCTATGAACCCTCAATTGTTATTATCTTTAACTCTTTATTCCTTAAATTTTTTAAATTTACTAAAAATAGTTCTGATACTCGTGCAGACAGA
>NW_011481497.1:4536-6226 GCF_000754665.1 Bison bison bison | reverse complement strand
CTCCAAGTGGTTTCAAATATGGATCAGCACTTTTCTTTAACAGTTTCCACGTGTCTGGAGGGCTTCTCAGGTGACTCAGCGGTTAAAGAATATGCCTGCAATTCAGGAGACTCGGGTTTGATTTTTTTGTGAAAAGTGTGAAAAGAAATACTCTGTATAGGTTTGTAACAAAATTCTGATTCTGATTTCATGAAAAATATTGGCTACTTCACTTCACTGGACTTCCCTGCTGGCTCAAATGGTAGGAAATCTGCCTGCAAAGCAGGAGATCCAAATTCAACCCCTAGGTCTGGAAGATCCCATGGAGGAAGGTGTGGCAACCCACTCTAGTATTCTTGCCTTGAGAATCCCATGGACAGAGGAGCCTGGTGGGCTATTGTCCATAGAGTAGCAAAGAGTTGGACATGACTGAAGAGACTGAGCATGCACACAAGCAGCATGTGTCTGGAGAGCATAATCACTAGTTACAATACTGTTGAGTGAACCAGACATTATAGATAAGAAGTTACTTTTATGGAATGTTTTCTTGAAGTTGTGGTAGTCTATCAAGGGATTTTTTTTTTTTTTTTTTTAGGTAAAAGGAATATAACTGATTGAAATAGTTGTCAGAATATCCTTTCCTCTGAACAGTGAGGTAAACAGCTCCACATATGCTAAATCCTCCTCTTTAAACCCTGCTATTATGTCACTAAACATTTTCAAAACATGTCGCAGCTACCAAGTTTCATATTCTTTTACATTTTGGGCTCCAAACTGGCCTTTCAGCACTTTAACCTCATACCTTAAACTAGTTAGCTTTATATAACATGAAAGAAAACAATTTAGGCATATTTCATGAAGTCCTCAGTTTCCAGCTGTGTAAAGGACTGCACTGCTTTTAACCTCTGAAAACAGTGATTCCGGAAACAGGTGTCTCCATCCTATTTTTGACTATTTAAACACATCACTTATTCTAGGTGAGGAATCTACCTACCAGAGTGACTGGTAACCACTCATTTCTGTCTTTGTCAGCTACTGTTGTTTAGTTGCTAAGTTCTATTTTCACAAACCCATGGACTGTAACCCACCAAGTTCCTCTGTCGATATGATTACCCAGGCTAGAATACTGAAATGGGTTGCCATTTCCTTCTCCAGGGGATCTTCCCAACCCAGGAGTCAAACCTATATTGCCTGCACTGGCAGGCGGACTCTTTATCACTGAACCACCAGGCAAAGCCTGTCAACTACTATTACCCTCATGTCATGGTATACTACATCCTCACCTTCCATGTCTCCACAAAGATTAATGGTCTAACTCAGTTTGCCAGGAGTGTTGGATATATTCTATACTTTCCTTCATTCTAATGCATCATTTGGGATGAAAAAATCATCACAAGAACAACAGCTAAATAGAAAATTAAGCACTTCCTTTTAGCTCCCATCATGCCCTCATAATTGTACCAGTTTCCTAATTAAGATTCAAAATACAATGAAGATTCAATAAAGTCAAACAAGTTACTTCAAGTCACACAATCAGTAAGTTGGATCATTGAAATTTGACTTCACATCCGTCTGATTACAAAATGCCTAATTCACTGTGCTACTACTACTACTAATAAGTTGCTTCAGTCATGTCTGACTCTGTGAGACCCCATGGATTGCAGCCTACCAGGCTTCTCCATCCATGGGATTCTCCAGGCAAGAACACTGG
>NW_011481497.1:652-1201 GCF_000754665.1 Bison bison bison | reverse complement strand
AATAGCTGTGAAAAGAGAAGCAAAAAGCAAAGGAGAAAAGGAAAGATATAAGCATCTGAATGCAGAGCTCCAAAGAATAGCAAGAAGAGATAAGAAAGCCTTCCTCAGAGATCAATGCAAAGAAATAGAGGAAAACAACAGAATGGGAAAGACTAGAGATCTCTTCAAGAAAATCAGAGATACCAAAGGAACATTTCATGCAAAGATGGGCTAGATAAAGGACAGAAATGGTATGGACCTAACAGAAGCAGAAGATATTAAGAAGAGGTGGCAAGAATACACAGAAGAACTGAACAAAAAAGATCTTCACGTCCCAGATAATCACGATGGTGTGATCACTGACCCAGAGCCAGACATTCTGGAATGTGAAGTCAAGTGAGCCTTAGAAAGCACGACTATGAACAAAGCTAGTGGAGGTGATGGAATTCCAGTTGAGCTATTCCCAATCTTGAAAGATGGTGCTGTGAAAGTGCTGCACTCAATATGCCAGCAAATTTGGAAAACTCAGCAGTGGCCACAGGACTGGAAAAGGTCAGTTTTTATTCCAAT
>NW_011481497.1:0-366 GCF_000754665.1 Bison bison bison | reverse complement strand
AAAAGTTGGCTTAAAGCTCAACATTCAGAAAATGAAGATCATGGCATCCAGTCCCATCACTTCATGGGAAATAGATGGGGAAACAGTGGAAACAGTGTTAGACTTTATTGTTTTGGGCTCCAAAATCACTACAGATGGTGACTGCAGCCATGAAATTAAAAGATGCTTACTCCTTGGAAGGAAAGTTATGTCCAACCTAGATAGCATATTCAAAAGCAGAGACATTACTTTGCCAACAAAGGTCCGTCTAGTCAGGGCTACGGTTTTTCCTGTGGTCATGTATGGATGTGAGAGTTGGACTGTGAAGAAGGCTGAGCACCGAAGAACTGATGCTTTTGAACTGTGGTGTTGGAGAAGACTCTTGAG
>NW_011481496.1:23062-24605 GCF_000754665.1 Bison bison bison | reverse complement strand
CCAGATGGCTTCACAGCTGAATTCTACCAAAAATTTAGAGAAGAGCTAACACCTATCCTACTGAAACTCCTCCAGAAAATTGCAGAGGAAAGTAAACTTCCAAACTCATTCTAGGAGGCCACCATCACCCTAATACTAAAACCAGATAAAGATGCCACAAAAAAAGAAAACTACAGGCCAATATCACTGATGAACATAGATGCAAGGATCCTTAACAAAATTCTAGCAAACAGAATCCAACAACATATTAAAAAGATCATACATCATGACCAAGTGGGCTTTATCCCAGGGATGCAAGGATTTTTCAATACCCGCAAATCAATCAATGTAATACACCACATTAACAAATTGAAAGATAAAAACCATATGATTATCTCAATAGATGCAGAGAAAGCCTTTGACAAAATTCAACATTCTTTTATGATAAAAACTTTCCAGAAACCAGGAACAGAAGGAACATACCTCCACATAATAAAAGCTATATATGACAAACTCACAGCAAACATTATCCTCAGTCGTGAAAAATTGAAAGCATTTCCCCTCAAGTCAGGAACTTGACTTGAGGGGAAAAGACAAGGGAAAAGACAAGGGTACCCACTCTCACCACAAGGGTGCCCACTCTATTCAACACGGTTTTGGAAGTTTTGGCAACAGCAATCAGAGCAGAAAAAAGCAATAAAAGGAATCCAGATTGGAAAAGAAGAAGTAAAACTTTCTGTTTGCAGATGACATGATCTTCTACATAGAAAACCCCAAAGACTCCACCAGAAAATTACTAGAGCTAATCAATGAATATAGCAAAGTTGCAGGATATAAAATTAACACACAGAAATCCCTTGTATTCCTATACATGAACAATGAGAAAACAGAGAAATTAAGGAAACAATTCAATTCACCATTGCAACGAAAAGAGTAAAATACTTAGAATATACCTACCTGAAGAAACAAAAGACCTATACATAGAAAACTATAAAACACTGTTAAAAGAAATCAAAGAGGACACAAATAGATGGAGAAATATACCATGTTCATGGACTGGAAGACTTAATATAGTGAAAATGAGTATACTACCCAAAGCAATCTATAGATTCAATGCAATAGCTATCAAGCTACTGACGATATTTTTCACAGAACTAGAACAAATAATATCACAATTTGTATGGAAATACAAAAAAACTTCGAATGACCAAAGCAATTTTATGAAAGAAAAATGGAACTGGAGGAATCAACCTGCCTGACTTCAGACTATACTATAAAGCTACAGTCATCAAGACAGTATGGTACTGGCACAAAGACAGAAATATAGATCAATGGAACAAAATAGAAAGCCCAGAGATAAATCCATGCACCTATGGACACCTTATTGATGACAAAGGAGGCAAGAATATACAATGGACAAAAGACAGTCTCTTTAACAAGTGGTGCTGGGAAAACTGGCCAACCACTTGTAAAAGAATGAAACAAGAACACCTTTTAATACCATACACAAAAATAAACTCAAAATGGATTAAAGATCTAAACATAAGACCAGAAACTATAAAAC
>NW_011481496.1:9132-22281 GCF_000754665.1 Bison bison bison | reverse complement strand
TCTAATGAGGTGGATGAACCTGGAGCCTATTATACAGAGTGAAGTAAGCCAGAAAGAAAACCACCAATATAGTATATTAATGCATTTATATGGAATTTAGAAAGATGGTAACAATAACCCTATATGCGAGACAGCAAAAGAGACACAGATGTAAAGAACAGTCTTTTGGACTCTATGGGAGAAGGCAAGGGTGGGATGACTTGAGAGAATAGCATTGAAACATATATATTATCATATGTGAAACAGATCGCCAGTCCAGGTTCGATACATGAGACAGGGTGCTCAGGGCTGGTGCACTGGGATGACCCAGAGGGATGGGATGGGGAAGGTGGTGGGATGGAAGTTCAGGATGGGGAACACATGTACATCCATGGCTGATTCATGTCCCTGTATGGCAAAACCGCTACAATATTGTAAAGTAACTAGCCTCCGATTAAAACAAAAAATAAATAAATAAAAATAATATGGAAGGTACATGTTGCTAGAGATATTTTTAAAAGAAAAAATATCTTCCACAGATAATTTTATAAACTCTGGTGGTAATTTTTCTTTCCTTATTATTTAATAATAACAAGTAGTCTATATAAATGGCAACCCACTACAGTGTTCTTGCCTGGAGAATCCCAGGGACGGGGGAGCCTGGTGGGCTCCTTTCTATGGGGTTGCACAAAGTCAGACATGACTAAAGTGACTTAGCAACAGCAGCAGCAGTCTATATAAGAAAAAAGCATAAATTGTGATCTCATTCATTTAATGTATGTAATTACCCATTATTTGCTGACATTCAGAAAAAAGAAATCAGAATCTCTCCAGAGGAAAAAATATACTTCTACATTTCTTATTTCAGAATGTTGCAGCTGAAAATTTTCTCATTTAATGAAGAGAGATTAAGAATCTCATTTATAAAATTATAAATTATAATTTTAGTAAAAAGAATAGATAAAATGCTTATGTATTTCCTCTTTATTTTCAGAAAGATCTAAAACACCCACCAAGGTTATAGCAAACAGTAAGATAAATTAAATAAGTACAGTAAGTATTTAGTGTTGGGCACTACTGATTGACTGAACTGACGTGAAGTTAGAAACCACAAGAAACAGAAGGGCCAGAAATTCTTAATTCATAATACACCTCTGGAGGCCTAAAACAGGGCTCATCTTGAATTATCTCTAAACAAAAGTTTTGCTAGGTTAAATAGAAGGCATAGCTTCATTAATTTCAAAGCAAGAATTTTTTTTTTAAAGAGAAATCCTTCAAATTTAAATAAACTTCCAGAGGGAACTATAAACAAATCACATTGCTATACACCTGAAACTTACACAGTATTTTAAACTGACTACACTTCAATTCAACGAAAAAACTAGAACCACCACCAACCTCGAAAACAATCACCAGAAAAAAAAAAAAAAGGAACACACTTTTTTTTAGTTCTTCATAAAAATCAGCTATATGTCATTCAAAAAAGTATGAGCATTGTTTTTTTACAACCTCACTTTCTCTTATTAAGTTGAATTAGAAATAATTTCTCACATATTTATAATATAGAGTTCCTGGTCTGACTGACCCCACAATTTCTGTTGTGTTTGTATAATATCTGTCTCATCTTCACCCTCATTCCATCTTATATTCATCTTGTCCTTCTTAAAGGAATTCCTCCCCTTCATCCTCCTCCCCATCTTCATATGCATTTAGTTGTTTTTCCTCAGTGCTTTGTAATTATTTTCTTTCATAACAGCATACTTAGTATGCCAATATTTATAAATCTGAATCATGCACATGTATGGCTCTTATTATCACACCATTTCATATTGTGACTTTGAGGGCTTCTATTTCTGTGGTGGGATACTTTTTGTCATCATAAGGATCAGGGGACTGGTATGTGAACAAATACAGGAAAGGAAGAGTTACAAACAGAACAAACTTACCTTTGTATGACCAAGGCCTGCTACAGACTTGAGAAGTTATGAAACAGACTCAGGCGATGGGAAGGCAGGATGACAGATGCCCTCAAACCAGGGTGATGGTTTGGGAAATGTTTCAACCACATCTTCAACATTACTATCAGAATTATTTTCCTGAGAGAAAGTTGTACTCTCTGGTCTCAAAATGCCACATTTTGCTTCTAGTACACTGAACAGAGAGAGTACATGAGAACATGTGTCATTTCAAATCAAGGAATAACACCAGGAGGACAGTCTTCAAATAACTTACTGTTTCTCGTGGATTGCTGAGAAGCCTTCATTAGCTTCATTAACTTTGATTTCAGGACATGCTGGAGAAGAAATTAAGAGCTTGAAGAATATAACAGGTATCAACCTGAATAAAAGAATTATAACATCCCCCATTCCTCTATGATCTAACACAATGAGCACAGGCTCTGGAGTCATTCAGATGTGGATTCAAATCCCAGTTCTGTCACTGACTGATCTGCTCATGGGGAAAGGATTATGACAGATGACATCAGAAGCCCCAGATGTTCCTCTCCTTACCCCTGATTGACTGCTATACAAATACTAGGACACTCACTAGATTACTTTCTCTACCAAAATGTTCTAGAGTAATAATTTATCCCCGGTATTTTAGAGCACTATTGAAAAACTAAGACATTTAAATTAATTGCTATATTTTGAAATTTGCTTCCATGGTTAATATATACATGGATTATCACTTGTGAAGGGAAATATGAAAGTTTAGGTTTTAACAGAACCTTATTTAGATGAGCTAGAACTGCAAACACGATAAGCTACTTCTATTCTGTTTGTCAAACAGCTAGAGACCAATGAAACAGGGGGGAAAAATTCAGCTGCTTCCATGAAACAGGGGAAAAAAAAAACCAAGGTTAAACCCATAGGGCAAGTATAATAACATATGTGGAGAAACACATATATTTAGACTTTATATACAGTAGATCAGTAACATATCAGTATTCTTAAGGATATACTATGAGCAAAGCCTCCATTTCATATGATTTTATTAATATATTTTTATGCATCTACACTGTTCTTCAAATTTTATGAAAATATCAACATCAGTTCAGCTCAGTTCAGTTGCTCAGTTGTATGCGACTGTCTGCGATCCCATGGACTGCAGCACACCAGGCTTCCCCGTTCATCACCAACTCACAGAGGTTTTATAAACTCTTGTCCATTGAGTCGGGGTGCCATCCAACCATCTCATCCTCTGTCGTCCCCTTCTCCTCCAGCCTTCAAACTTTCCCAGAACTGGTATTTTCCAATGAGTTGGTTCTTCACATCAGATGACCAAACTATTGGAGTTTCAGCTTCAGCATCAGTCCTTTCAATGAATATTCAGGGCTGATTTCCTTTAGAATGGACTAATTGGATCTCCTTGCAGTCCAAGGGACTCTGAAGAGTCTTCTCCAATACCACAGTTCAAAAGCAGCAATTATTTGGCGCTCAGCCTGCTTTATAGTCCAACTCTCACATCAATACATGACTACTATAAAAACCATAGGTTAGACTAGACAGAACTTTGATGGCAAAGTAATGTCCCTGCTTCTCAATCTGCTGTCTAGGATGGGAATAGCTTTTCATGCAAGGAGCAAGCGTCTTTTAATTTCATGGCTGCAGTCACCATCTGCAGTGATTTTGAAGCCCCAAAAAAGAAGTTTGTCATGCTTTCCATTGTTGCTCCATCTATTTGCCATGAAGTGATGGGACCAGATGCCATGACCTTAGTTTTCTGAAGGTTTTGTTGTAAATCAACTTTTTCACTCTCCTCTTTCACTTTCATTAAGAGGTTCTTTAGTTCTTCAATTTCTGCCATCATGGTGGTGTCATCTGCGTATCTGAGGTTATTGATATTTCTTCTAGCTATCTTGATTCCAGCTGTGCTTCATCCAGCCCAACATTTCACATGATGTATTCTGCATATAAGTAAAATAAGCAGGGTGTAAATTGATATCCTTGATGTACTCCTTTCCTGATTTGGAACCAGTCTATTGTTCCATATCCAATTCTAACTGTTGCTTCTTGTCCTATATATAGATTTCTCCGGAGGCAGGTCAAATGGTCTGGCATTCCCATCTCTGGTTCCTCTGCCTTTTCTAAATCCAAATTGAACATCTGAAGTTCATGGTTCACATACTCTTGAAGGCTGGCTTGGAAAATTTTGAGCATTACTTTGCTAGCATGTGAGATGTGTGCCATTATGTGGTGGTTTGAACATTCTTTGGCATTGCTTTTCTTTGGGATTGAAAGGAAAACTGACCTTTTCCAGTCCTGTGGCCACTGATGAGTTTCCAGATTTGCTGGCATATTGAGTGCAGCACTTTCACAGCATCATCTGTGAGGATTTGAAATAGCTCAACTGCAATTCCATCACCTCCACTAGCTTTGGTCATAGTGATGCTTCCTGAGGCCTACTTGACTTCACATTCCTGGATGTTTGGCTCTAGGTGAGTGATCACACCATCCAGGTTATCTGGATCATAAAGATCATTTTTGTAGAGTTCTGTGTATTCTTGCCACCTCATCTTAATATCTTCTGCTTCTCTTAGGTCCATACCATTTTGTCCTTTATGGTGTCCATCTTTGCATGAAATGTTCCCATGGTATCTCCAATTTTCTTCAAGAGATCTCTAGCCTTTCCCATTCTATTGTTTCCTCTATTCCTTTGCATTCATCACTGAGAAAGGCTTTCTTATCTCTCCTTGCTATTCTTTGGAACTCTGCATTCAAATGGGTATATCTTTCCATTTCTCCTTTGCCTTTTGCTTCTCTTCTTTCCTCAGGTATTTGGAAGGCCTCCTCAGACAACCATTTTGCCTTTTTGCTTTTCTTTTTCTTGGGGATGGTCTTGATAGCTGCCTCTTGTACAATGTCACAAATTTCCATCCATAGTTCTTCAGGCACTCTGTTTATCAGATCTAATCCCTTGAATCTATTGGTCACTTCCACTGTCTAATCATAAGAGTAAATACTACATGAAACTAATTTCAGAGCAGGAAAACTAATTTCACAACAAAACACTTTTACCTTGGTTTTAAGATCTAAGACTTCATTGTCTGATGTAGGCCCTAAATCAATGCCAGGTTTCTTGGGAAACCTTTAAAGCAAAAACATACAATAAAAACGAGTGAGCTCATGTCCTTGAACAAAAGAAAAAAAAAAGTGAAAGTTTGTCTATATATCAAATGAACTTTCTTGACATGAATAAAATTTGGCCTGTTTTAAAACAGCTTTTTTTTTTTTTTTAAGATTTCTTGATGTGGACCACTTTTAAAGTCTTTACTGAATTAGTTCCAATGGTGCTTCTATTTTAGGGTTTTGGCTGTCTGACCCTGGGTCATGTGAGATCTTAGCTTCTCTGAGTATCAAACCCATACTGCCTACATTAGAAGATGTCTTACTAACCATCTTAACCACTGCACCCCTAGGGAAGTCTCCAAAAAAGTTGTTTGTTACCTATTTCTGCATCCATCTATCCCAACCTATGAAATATCTAGTTAACACTCATTCTTAGTTTCCATAACAGAGACTGACAGCCAATGTGTCGGCAGAGTCTAAAAATAATTTTTCACTAAAAGTTCTAATTGCTGAACTGAAAATCCAATTGATGGATTGAAATAATTCTTGTTGCCCAAACTGGAATAAACCTGATGACTTAAAACAAAGAGAAAGAATAAGCTTTTCCTTCTCCATTGCCTGTTCAAGGTTCAGAGACGAATCTGAGTCCATCCAAAATGGGAGTCTTGGTCTGTCAGCAGGGATATCACTTACTGAGATGGCACCACTTCTCTCCTTTACTCTAAGGGAGTACAGGGAATTTCCCCACAATATCGAAACTTAAAATGTACATAAGTCAAAGAACTAATTTATATCTTTAACTTATATGCTACATAGGTACTTCTCAGTCTCTGCTGAGGGCCATGGGAGTGGACGTTTGAGCCTGAAAGGCCAATTGTCAAATCACAGGTCAGCTCATTTTAACCAGGGTCAATTCATTAACCTCCTGAAACCACAGTTGTCTAATTAAGTAAAAGTAGGACCCAGCTACTTTACAAAGCTGCTGTGATGACTCTATGAGGTCACAAATGTTAAGCACGTAATGCAGTGTCTAACCCAGAGTAGAACACTGAACAACCGTTAGTTTCTCTTCTCCATGTTCCCTTAGTTAAACATATAATTTACAACATCCATAAAATCCTACCTCCTTGAAGAGTCCTCTTCAGAACTCTCATCCACTATTAAAGAAAAAAGCAAGATACATTTTAAATCAATGGAAGAAAAATACAGAATATTAAAACCCCAAGACTGAGGCTTTGTTTAAAAGCATTCCTTTCAAACCACACCTGGAGGCCACACTAGAGGAAGGGAACAGTGGTTGTACTATACTCCTGGGCCACTAATGCCTAAGAACCACTCCTCCCCTTTATAGTCATCAAATGCAAAACAAAACAACAAAGAAAATAACTGCTGTTTACAATGACCATAATCCTAAACAAACTCCAGGAGACTGACAGAAAATGATACTATACCATTAATACAATAAGTACTATAAGCTGACAATAGCACGCTTAAAAAGCACAGTATTTCTGGATTTCTATTGCCTGGAGGACTGAACAGAGACTACAGGTATCTTGCTGGGACATAACTACTTCTCTGGCTCTTCAGTTCACAATGAAAACACCCTATCACAGGGAAGCTTGGTCAAAGGCACTGAACCTCAGAGCAAGGTAAAGCATTGGAAAAAAAGTCTTCTCTTCCTAGCCCTCTTTCCAAAGGCAAGAGAAGTAAGAAAGACATAGTGATTCCAGGTTTAGAAAGGATAATCTCTTGAAAGGCAGGTGGGGGAGGGCAAACAGGTAAAGGGGCTCAATTCAGTGATGAGAACGGGGACTAGACTTGTAGTGGTGAGCAAGAAGTAGGGTATACAGAAGCTGAACTTTTTAAAAAAGTTCCTTATATATATATATATATATGGAAATTTTTTAAAAACTTTTTTAAAAAGTTCAGCTTCTCTGTGTGTGTATGTATGTGTATACATATATATATGGAACTTTTTAAAAAGTTCAGCTTCTGTGTGTGTATATGTATGTATGTGTATATATATATACATGTATACTAACATGTTTAAAAAGAATCTCTTGAGACTATCTCCTTCCATTGCTCAAGAGTATCTGGACCACACAGATCAGGATGGTCCAAAGAGTGCTATGTACTAGTGAGGGATATCATTATATCAGTCCTTCCCATTATATGTCAAATGTTTATAGAAATCATACTTTTTCAGCTTGGAAGGTATACATCATCACATCCTAAGCTGATTAACAAAGGGAGGGAGGGAAGGATGGAGAGAACCACGGACTCTGGTGCTGTTGGACAACATTTCCCAGGGGTCGTCATGATCTGATGCTGGAGGGATGACTCACATGCAGTGACTCCACAGGGAGAGGAGTACTGCAAGCTTGAGCAAGGAGAGCAGGGGCAGTGATTTTTAAATGTTTTCACCCTGTGACATCAGAACAATGCTTAGTACATAAAAGACACTTGAATGTATCTGTTTAGTGAACAAATGAACAAATAAATAAACATGTTTTCTTTGAAAATTTTCTTCAGGAAAATTCAGAAATTAACCAGAGAAAAACTGTATTCTGAGCGTATTGAAGACCAAGACACTGTCATCTCTGTATCTCCTCTGACTAGTGTAATAAACCAACCTACAGTTCTTTGATAGATGTTTTTGTTGTTTAGTCACCAAATCGTGTCTGACTCTTGTGATCTCATGGACTACAGCTCATCAGGCCCTTCTGTCCATGGGTTTTCCCAGGCAAGAGCTTCAAAGCGGGTTGCCATTTTCTTCTCCAGGGGATCTTCCCGACACGGGGATCAAGCCGTATCTCCTGCAGTGGCGGGTGGATTCTTTACTACTGAGCCACCTGGGAAGCCCCCTTTGATTAGATAGAGATCTACTCAGTTAAAGGTATCCTTGAATACCCTGTACAATGTGCTAGATGCAGCATCCAGTGGACCTAATGCTGTTTTTGTGCTTTTATTAGAACCTGCAGAGTCCCAAGTTGTTCTATTTGAATATCTAGTATGATAATCTTTTAACTGATGGCAAGATAACATCTTGTTCTTACAAAAATATACTCTCATGACAATTGTCCAACCCACAAAAGAAAATATCTGATCCTAATGAAATCAACCTATCTCACTGTCTCTGGATCTGTAAGGAATGAAGCTGGTAATCTAGACCTGCTTGGTACAATAGGAAAAATAACTGGTTCTCAACCAGGCATTGCTTTTCTGCCTTCTGTACAATTGGTAGATTCTTTCAGAAATAATCTCTCACTACTATGCTGCACACTGCTTCAGCTTTGCAGTTATTTTTTATCATTTCTTATCCTACCAGGAAGGGATTATTCAAGTTCCCAGTTTTAATGATGGTAACTATTTCAGTGAGACTAATCACTACACAGTGAAAGTCAAGTCACTCAGCCCTGTCCACCTCTTTGCGACCCCATGGACTGTAGCCTACCAGGATCCTCTGTCCATGGGATTTTCCAGGCAGTAGTACTGAAGTGGATTGCCATTTCCTTCTCCAAGGGATATTCCTGACCCAGAGATCAAACCTGGGTCTCCTGCATTGTAGACAGATGCTTTACCATCTGAGCCATCATTCACTAAATCCAAACTATTTCTAAAAATGAAAGTTCACTTTCATAAGATGTCCAATCTGCTGTACTATGACTATAGATGAAATATCCATCATACTCACTGAATTTTTTCTGATTTACACAAAGATCTAATATATGACTTTAGGGGCCATATTTAAGAGATGGATTTCTTATCAGATAATACTGTCTTTGATGTTAAATCACCTACAATTAACTTCTTAAAGCATTCTGAATACTAGAGTATAAAAAAATTAATTAAAAAATAAAATGCACATGCAATTTACACTACTTTTTTCATAGTTCTTTCATTATTGAAACTTTCTCATTCCTACTTTATCTATGGTAGAATCACTGAGAGTAATTCGGTATCAGATGACGTACCTGTGTTGCTATTTTCAGGAGAAGTTTTAGATCTCTTTTCTTTATATTCAGAAATCAGATGGCAAAAGCTATGTGTTAAAAATGTGATAAATAATATTTTAACACTGATACGAAAAACAACTGCCAAATTCTTAGATCATTTCAGACAATGTCAGAGATTATATCAAAACTCCAATTGCCATATACTTTTCAAGTTTCTAAGTTCTATAAACTTTTATTTAACATGTAGTAAAGGAGAAAGTAAAGGTATATTTTCACCCTGCTTATTTAACGTATATGAAGAGTACATTATGAGAAACACTGAGCTGGATGAAGCACAAGCTGGAATCAAGACTGCCGGGAGAAATATCAATAACCTCAGATATGCAGATGACACCACCGTTACGGCAGAAAGTGAAGAAGAACTCAAAAGCCTCTTGATGAAAGTGAAAGAAGAGAGTGAAAAAGTTGGCTTAAAGCTCATCATTCAGAAAATTAAGATCATGGCATCTGGTCCCATCACTTCATGGCAAATAGATGGGGAAAGAGTGACTGACTTTGTTTTTTGGGGATCCAAAATCACTGCAGATGGTGATTGCAACCAAGAAATCAAAAGACGCTTACTCCTGGAAAGTAAGTTAGATCAACTTAGCATATTAAAAAGAAGAGTCATTACTTTCAAGTCAAGGTTATGGTTTTTCCAGTAGTCATGTATGGATGTGAGAGTTGGACTATAAAGAAAGCTGAAAGCAGAAGAATTGATGCTTCTGAACTGTGGTCTTGGAAAAGACTCCTGAGAGTCCCTTGGACTGCAAGGAGATCCAACCGGTCCATCCTAAAAGAAATCAGTCCTGGATGTTCATTGGAAGGACTGCTGTTGAAGCTGAAACTCCAATATTTTGGCCACCTGATACGAAGAGCAGACTCATTTGAAAAGACCCTGATGCTGGGAAAGATTGAAGGCAGGAGGAGAAGGGGACAACAGAGGATGAAATGGTTGGATGGCATCACAGACTCAATGGGCATGATTTTGAGTAAACTCTGGGAGTTGGTGATGGACAGGGTGGCTTGGCGTGCTGTGGTTCATGGGGTCCCAAAGAGTCGAACACGACTGATCAACTGAACTGAACTGAAAGGAGAAAGAAAAGGAAGATGAAGTAGTCATGAACTCAGGGCAGTACAGCTCCAATAATTAACTAGATTTAGCTTGGCATATGAAAAATCTCTCAAGCTTGCAAGTCCTACCTCTATAACCAACTGCTCTTTGTTCCTGGAGGAGTTCTCTTCAGTTCAAAGTCTTCCTCTACACAACTGGGATATTACTACCTTATTTCAAAAGAGGATTAATAGGATGTAATGAGATAATATACCCCCAAAATGATTGCAGAAACAAAGAGTGGAATAATTTCATCTTCAAATTTATTGCTGTAATTACTTTGGAATTCCAAGTAAATCCCAATGTGTGCTTTTTCATATGTTTAATATTAAAGTGTTGCATGAAACTGTTATTAATTCTGGTGACTAGATGTTCTTTGTGGTTTGTAATTTAGGGAATCTCAGCTTTTAGATAATGTGTACCTAAATTTATTTATAACATATGAATTCACTACATTAGATAACATAATAAACCACCATTATTTCAGCTAATTACACCAAGAGCAGAAAACTAATCACAATCAAGACCTGGCCTGGACCACTACTCTTCCTTCTCTACCTACTCAAACTCTGAACGAGCAGATCTTCCTGACAATGATGTTTAATCTCCATGTTCCTCTCCAATTCACTTGGAAGACATATCCCTACTCTTACAGTAGGTACTGGCAGGTTCTAGACAGGGCTTACCTCTCTGAATTCCAGCCTACTTGCTTGAGATTTAGGGATTTCTGCTGAATGGGTTCCTTATGGGGCAGATACTGAAAACATTTAAGGCGGAGGCAGACAGAAGTCCGTTGGAAGATTTTCATTATTACAGGAAACAGATCCCACGAGGGGCCAAGCATAACTAGGGAATCTCAGGCAAGCTGGCACCCACTACTTTAGGAAGGATGACAGGGAACCTGTGACCTAATAAAAGGTTCCCCCCACAGGACAGAAAGCCACCTTGAGTTTCAAGTCTAGATACAAAGGAGAAAGGGAAGTCTGCTCAATCCCTGCAGGAGCACTTGACCCTCTCTGACAGCCTAAAATGGTCCCCACTGATATCTGCTAACAGAAAAGATAAATAAGAGCCTCAAGGGCACCTCATCATGAAGATCTAGGCTTCCATGTGGGCTCCACATAAGGTCTCTGAGTGAGGGGGGAAGCTAGGCCTCCAAGCTGCCCAAACTGGGTGCTGGAGCTTTGTTTGCAGCAGTGACTGAGTGACAGCATACATATGAGAACAAATGAGCTGTCACTCTGAAGTCGACGTGTCCATCACCTTAAAGCCTGGGGAACCTGGACCCAGAGGGGTGGCCTGGGAGCAGAGGTCAATCATGAGCCCACTGCAGGATTTTTTTTTTTTCTTTAAAAATGATTTTTTGGTGTGTGTGTTAGTAAATTTTTTTTTTTTTTTTTACTTTACAATATTGTGTTGGTTTTGCCATACATCAACATGCATCCGCCATGGATGTACATGTGTTCCCCATCCTGAATGATTTTATTAAAGGTTTTTTATAGAGCCACATCCAGACTCCAGATCCAGCTACCAAGCAGACCCTGTCAAGACCAGCTGTAGCAGCAGTGCTGCAGCAGTAGAATCAATGCAAGGAACAGAATGATGAGAAGGAACTATTTTCTCCCCTCCAAATGACTTGTGGAAGAGGACTGTTTCATTGATCTTAGGGAATCCTCCGGGTTCTTGGAAAATTCAAGCAGAAGTGTATAGAGAAGCAAGCCCTCAAGGGAAAACAGGATTTGATGCTGAAATAAATATTTCAAGACCCAAAGAACTAGTTAGAAATATCACAACTGTGACACTGTTCATACACCATACCAAGAGGTCACACTTGGAATGAAATAGCTAATGTCAAGCTTTATAAGGATCAAGGTCTACATGTCCTGAGATAAAACACCCTGAGCCCACAGCCAAGAGTCACTAACTGGCCTTTGCTTGGCTTTAAGCTCTTGAGGGGGAACATCTCACCACCATTCTCCAAACTGCCTGTACCTAACTGGAACTCTCACTGGTCACGTAGCAAGTAACAGTTAAAATTATTTTTGGCTACAGTTTAGTGAAAACTGGCATTTTAATGTGAACACTTACATATTAAAACCACTAATAACAGCATATTCTTCTGCAGTCCATCCAAAAACACCTTGAGAAAAGATGTCAGCACCTTGCTGGAGAAGTCTGATGACATTTGTTGATTCATACTTGACAGCAAGCATGAGGGCTGTTCTAAAATAACAGAGAGATGACTTCAGCCTCAGGAAGTTGAGTTGACTTACTTAAACAGTTAATTTGAGATGCTTTACCAAGTGAACGCCTTGCCCTTTCATGAAGAACTGACCATTTACAGGCTCAAGTGTTCATCTTTGCAAATTAACCCCAAGGCTAAAATGAAGGGACAGAAAAGAAGCCTCCTGTCCCACTGGGATGCCAGGTATCAGCACTTACTATTTGAAAAGTCCCTGATGGGGACTTCCCTGGTAGGCCAGTGGATAAGACTCTAGGCTTCCAATGCAGGGGGCCTAGGTTCCATCCCTGGTCAGGGAACTTGATACCATATGCTGCAACTTAGAGTTCCCACAACTAGGACCCCACGTAGCCAAATAAATAAATGTTTTTTTAAAATAATAATAAAGTTCTTGATGGACAAGAAACGATGCTGAGGTCACTTATCTGAGGCAGATGACTATTTAAGGGATAAATTCCCTATTTCCTCCTTAGTCTGATGTATTCGGCTTCAAAGTCAGCTAGAGGTTGGGTTAAGGGAAGGCTACTTGCAGGTTTAAATAAAAAATATTGATAATAATGGGAATAAAAATAGTCATGACGGCAGTTAATGATGTGGACAAGCATGTGCTAGGCACTAATAATGAAATACTATATATAAAATCTTTCTTACACACAGGCACCTTTGAAAGATGCATTACTCTTTGCCTTTTGTATCAGGAAACTTATTTGCTGATGATAACCCTAATCGGTAGGAAACCTAGGAATTGAA
>NW_011481496.1:8926-9032 GCF_000754665.1 Bison bison bison | reverse complement strand
GAGGGGCCAAGCATAACTAGGGAATCTCAGGCAAGCTGGCACCCACTACTCTGGGAAGGATGACAGGGAACCTGTGACCTAATAAAAGGTTCCCCCCACAGGACAG
>NW_011481496.1:2294-8826 GCF_000754665.1 Bison bison bison | reverse complement strand
AACAAAGCAATTTAAACATACAGTTATCCAAATGACAAAATCAAGTCTTTTAGTTTTACTATGCATCTTATAAAAATATATACATACAAAGTAGAGGTTAAATAATTCTTTTAAAAGAATTAAGAAACTCAATACTGTCATGAGGTAAACTAAAAAGCAGAATCCATATTTCACAAAGCTAATAAAACTAATTTGAAATACCTCAGCTATTATAAGATCAACCAACCAAACAAAAAGAGGTTGCATATGACATCGGTCAATAGTATAAAGGAATAGGAATCCTTCTATGCATTCCTGCTATATATTGTTCATGATTTCCAGTCAGAATAATTGATTTACTACCTAAGTAGATCACAAATGAATCCTCTTATTAATTTAATCTTGATATTACCATCCTAGAACAGCACTAAGGGTTTTAAAAAGAAAACGAACAATGGTACCTTTTCATCTTGTCAACTGCATGTATATTTGCTTCTTTACTAAAAACTCCACCATTTGCCCTCTCCTTTCACGTATCACAAGTAACAGTAGTGTCAGGTCATCCTGTAAAACAGGGAAAACCATTTCTAATGTACACAGTTAACCTATTTCTAAACTGAAATTAAAATCGTGCAATAGATTCTCTGAACTTAAAAATAAAAGTCAGAAAGTAAATGAAAAAGAGCCTCCTCCTCATTGTCCTGTGCATCTTCTTTCTCTTTAATATGCTCCTCCTCTGGGCCTTCCCTGGTGGTCCAGTGGCTAAGTGTCAAGCTCTCAATGCAGGGGGTGTGGGTATCATTTAGCTACTGTATCAACTGCATATTTTAGGGACAATGCTGAGGCAGAAATATATAATACTATCTGTAGCATGCATAACATATCCAAGGATGACCATGAGTAAACTCAAAAGGTTTACAGACATTCCAGTGGGAACATTATTCTCTACATGAACATGCAAAAAGAGAAACTTTTTCTTTTTCTTTTTCAAAAAGTCAACTGTGGGAACCCTGTTTTACTGCTTTCTCAGAAATGTCTCCTGGAATTTAATCTTATTCATTCTTTCTTCCTTGCTTGCTCTTTCCACCGCCCTTCCTTAAGTTAGACATTCTGGCTGAGAGGTTAGCATTAGCTAGATGCTAACTGCATGCAGAATGAGCACCGTCCCCACCTTATCTTCAAAGACCCTTCTTGATGACTCTCATGTGATTACCTCCAGACCACCAGAAGGAACCTTCCAAAATCCTAGAGTTCTGGTGTCTGTCTTTCTTTACTGCTTTTAGTTAAAGATTGCAACATAAAATTACCTATAAATACACGCTCAACATTTTCTCAGGGAGTTGCTCTTCCACCAGCTCTCCCTGTGCTGTCTCTTATAATCTTGTATGTTCAGTGTGAAACTGCCACAACCAACTTAAAATGTTTGTACAAACGTAATTATATGGATCTACATGGAATAGATCTCATATGAACATGAGATTGAGCAAGCTCCTGGGGATGGTGAAGGACAGGAAAGCCTGGCATACTGTAGTCCATGGGGTCGCAAAGAGTTGGACATGAATTTGTTGTTGTGACCAATGCCTGCCAGGAGCCGGCGAGAGGCACTCCACTCATGACAAAGGTCATGAGGAAGGAGGCTCGGCATACGCAAAGGCGGGATTGAGCCTCAGGAGTCCCCCTGGATATTCTCGAGCATCTACCCCCCAAAAAACAGAGTCTGCCTACTTTATTGCTTTGTGCTCTCACCTCTGACTTTACTGGGGGCTGTCCCCCACCACCATCTCACTCTCTCTGTCAAAGAGTTAACTTACAGCTCCAATTAATAAAGTTCCTGGGCAATTAGGAGTGTTTAAATCCAAACCCTTCAGATAGCTCTCTAGCTCGCCTGACAAGTTTACCCGGACTCCTACAGCTATGCATACGATTGTTTACAGTCTCCCAGCCTCGAGAGGCACGGGAAGCTTAAGATATTCAAATAGCTTAGAGCCTCTCAGAGAGTTAGAAACTGTCAGAATAAAGCTAGTAAAAGATTTCATGTTGGAGAAGACTCTTGAGAGTCCCTTGGACTGCAAAGAGATCCAATCAGTCAATCCTGAAGGAGATTAGTCCTGAATATTCATTGCAAGGACTGATGCTGAAGCTGAAGCTCCAATACTTCGGCCACCTGATGTGAAGAACTGACGCATTACAAAAGACCCTGATGTCGGGAAAGATTGATGGCAGGAGGGGAAGGGGATAACAGAGGATGAGACTGTTGGATGACATCACCGACTCGATGGACATTAGTTTGAATAAGCTCCAGGAGTTGGTGTTGGACAGGGAAGCCTGTTGTGCTGCAGTACATGGGGTCGCAAGAGTTGGAATTGTCTGAACGACTGAACTGAACTTAACTAAACACATATATATGCGATCTAAAAAAATGGTACTGAAGAATTTATTTACCAGGCAGCAAAGGAGAAGTAAACATAGATAATAGACTTATGAACATGGGGAAAGGGGAGGAGGGGGTGAGATGTATGCAAAGAGTAAAACAGAAACATACATTACCGTGTGTAAAATAGCCAGTGGGAGTTTGCCATATGGCTCAGGAAACTCAAACAGGAGCACTGTATCAATCTAGAGGAGTTTGATGGGGAGGGAGAGGGGAGGGAGGTTCAAAAGTGAGGGGATATATGTATACCTATGGTTGATTCATGTTGAGGTTTGACAGAAAACAACAAAATTCTTTAAAGCAATTATTTCTTCTTAATAAATAAATAAATTTAAAATTTTAAAAAATTAAAAAAAAAAAAGATTTCATTGATGAGCCAATGCTTGCTGCCAAGTTTCCACATCCCCTGTATTGTATCCTTGAATGTGTATTAATTAATATAGTTGGTATGTAGAAAAAATAAGTAGTGGCCTTGGTGTTAGCAACTTTAGACCCTTAAGGTAATAAATTCTTTCCTTTGTGGTAAACCCATTACGCATCTGCCCTATAGGAATGCAATTTTATCTAACACCTTCGGAAGATGGCGCCAAACCCTAAAATAATTACTCTTAGAGAAAAGAAGTCTTACGGTTGATAAGTCTTTGTCAAGAGTCATAAAATGTTAATCGGCCTTCTGGCCAGAAAGTGATGTAAATCACCTAAACCATTTGTATATGATAAATTTGCAGGAAAGAAACCCTGGTTTTTGATAAGGATCAAAGACTGCTGACTTTGCATGATTTCACATCCCCTATTAGGGGATAAAAGCCCCTGTTGAAAATAAAGCTACGGGCCTTGCTCACCAAAGCTTGGTCTCCCCATGTCATTCTTTTCCTCAATTTCCAGCTGAGTCTCCATCTGGAGCACGGAGGTCCTCTGCAACCATTTATTTGCCTGGGCTTCTAAAACCCACTCAAGAAGGTGTCTAAGGTGGGGCACCTTCCACTATTCGAGAGGGCGCCTGCGGCCTCCGTGGTTAGAGCTAACCTGGTGTCACAGGTTATATTGATTTTCCGCGTAAACCAAGCTACTCAGCCTCTTATCTCCACTGAATTTTCCTGCTGAGCTATCCTCATTCTATTACTCTTTATATCTTTGATGAATATTTAAATAGTCACCGAGGCCATCTCCCCTTCGAATACCCTGGATCAGCCAGGGCTGGACCTTGGCAAACGCCATGATCTTAGTTTTTGGTTTCTTATTTTTTTAATACTTAGCTTTAAGTGGGCTCTTTCACTCTCTTCCTTCACTTTCATCAAGAGGCTTTTTAGTTCATCTTTGCTTTCTGCCACTAGAGTGGTATCATGTGCAATATCTGAGGTTTTTTATGTTTCTCTTGCCTATCATGATTCCAGCTTGTATTTCTTCCATCCTGACATTCCTCATGATGTGTTCAGTGTATAAACTAATCAGACTGGGTGACATCACACAGCCCTATTGTACTCCTTTCTCAATCTTGAACCAAATAATTGTTCCATACAGGGTTCTAAGTGTTGCCTCTTGACCTGCATACACGTTCCTCAGGAGACAGGTGAGATTGTCTGGTATTCCAATCTCTTAAGAGCTTTCCACAGTTTATTATGATCCACAGTTAAATACTTTGGAGTAGTCTAAGAAACAGAGGTAGATTGCTTTCTGGAATTCCCCATAGCTTTCTCTATGATCCAGTGAATGTTGGCAATTTGATCTGTATTTCCTCTTCCTTTTCCAAACCTAACTTGGATATCGGAAGTTCCTGGTTCATATAATGCTAAGCCTAACATGCAAGTTTTTTAAGATTACCTTACTAGTTCTATGCTTCTTGGAGATTGGGATGAGGATTGACCTTTTTCAGTGGCCACTGCTAGGTCTTCCGAATTTGCTGACATATGGAATGAAACACCTTTATGGCATCACCCTTTAGAGGTTTTGAATAGTTCTACAGAAATTTCATCTCATCCACTAGCTTTATTAACAGCAGTACTACCTAAGGCCCTCTTGGCTTCACTCTCCAGAATATGTAGCTCTGGGGGCTTGACCACATGATTGAATTAATCTGGTTCATTGAGATTTTTTTGTACAGTTCTTCCATTTATTCTTTCCATCTCTTCTTGATCTCTTCGACATCTACTAGGTATCTACCATTTCTGTCCTGTATTCCGCCCATCTTTGGAGAAAATATTCCCTTGTTTCTCCAATTTTCCTGAAGAGATCATTAGTCTTTCCCCTTCTGTTGTTTTCTTTTAGTTTTAAAATCCCACTTATCCACTGATAAGTTAAGATATTATATTCAGGTACTAAATTTTGGAATAAGAAAGGCTCTTCATTTCATTCACTTCGCTGCATCTGAGTCCTTAGGTGTTAGAATGGCTGCTTCTACTTGCTCACATTGATGTCAGGGATTAATTTTTATGATTGTATAATAATATAAAAGTTAGGTAAAATAAATCCTATAATGTTGGCCTTATATTCACCTGTTTCCATTAATCTGGATAAATAAGTGATTCACATTTTTCTTTATGTTTATTATATTGCTTGTACTCTTTCAACCTCAACTGCATGCACTGCAATTCAGGGTATGGTTCTGAATAAGACTGTCCTTATTTTGATACCAGATACAATTCAGGGGTCCCAAGTTTACCCATAATTCTGATCAGCTAGTTATAAATTCAAGGGATTCCCATGACTCTTTAAGAGCCTTCCCTGATTGCTCGGATGGTAAAGAACCTGAATGGAATGTGGGAGACCTGGGCTCAATCCCTGGGTCAGGAAGATTCGGCCAACTCCAGTATTCTTGCCTGGAGAACCCCATAGACAGAGGAACCTGGCAGGCTACGGTCCATGTGGTCACAAAGAGTCACACATGACAGCAACTACACTTTCACTTTTTTCATGACTGTTTTGGGATTCCTGGGTGGCTCAGATGGTAAAGAATCCACCTGTAATGCCAGAGATCTGGGTTTGATCCCGGGGTTGGGAAGAGCGTCTGGAGTAGGGAAAATCTACCCACTCCAGTATTCTTGCCTGGAGAATCCCATGGAGAGGAGGCTGACAGGCTACAGTCCATGAAGTCACAAAGAGTCATACACAATTGAGAGACTAAGTACACATGCGCAACTCTTTCAAGTTCCACAATTCACTAGAAAGACTTACAGAACTCACTAAGAATTCTATATATAGAATTATGGCTTATTGTGATGGATATACATAAGATGAGATCTGGGAGATTTCTTCCCTGGGTAAATTTTCCGTGCCCTTTCCTTGTGGGTCAGGGTGTATCACCCTTTTAAGATATTACTGTGTTCACCACTGAGCTTTAGTTCCAGAGATTTTACTGGGGTTTCATTATGTATGCATGAGTGTTTCAATCACTGGCCATGTGATTGAACTTAGTTTTCAGTCACCCCTCTCTGCCCTCATAGTCTGGAAGCTGACAGCCCCAATCTTTTAGTCAGGATTGATATTTATGAGAAACAGATGCAGCTTGGAAGTAATTCACTGGTCCCCCATAACCAGTGGTTATTGGCATAGAGAGGACACTCTTGTCATTCAGAAAATTACAAAGATTTTTTAATCTGAGCCAGGAACACGGAACAAAGACCAGACAAATTCTTAATTATACCACAACCTGTGATGACAACTTAAATGCAGTCTCATCCCCTTCCTTTTCTCTAAATTCTATTTTATGCCTATTGCCATCCTTGTTAGACTGAACTTTCTATGTTTCTGGAAAGGCTGAGAGAAGGCTTTTTTTTTTTTTCCCCCATAGAAGGCAGGAGTGTAGAAAATTAAGTTTTCCTCCAAGACAGTGATTTTACGGACTTCACTATGTGGTAGGGGACAAATTAACATAGATAATTTTTTAATATCCTCTTTAAGGATCAGAGACTTGCCATGTTGATGAGGTTTTCATAACTCAATGAAACTATGAGTCATTCCATGCCAGGCCACCCAAGACAGATGGGTCATAGTGAAGAGTTCTGACAAAATGTGGTCCACTGGAGAAGGGAATAGCAACCTACTCCAGTAATCTTTGCTGGAAAACCCAATAGACAGTATGACAAGGCAAAAAGATATGACACCACAAGATGAGCCCCCAGGACA
>NW_011481496.1:0-420 GCF_000754665.1 Bison bison bison | reverse complement strand
CACTGGAAAAACCATAGCCTTGACTAGATGGACCTTTGTTGGCAAAATAATGTCTCTGCTTTTCAATATGCTATCTAGATTGGTCATAATTTTCTTCCAAGGAGTAAGCGTCTTTTAATTTCATGGCTGCAGTCACCATCTGCAGTGATTTTGGAGCCCAGAAAAATAAAGTCTGGCACTGTTTCCACCCTTTCCCCATCTATTTCCCATGAACTGATGGGACCAGATGCCATGATCTTTGTTTTCTGAATGTTGAGCTTTAAGCCAACTTTTTCACTCTCCTCTTTCACCTTCATCAAGAGGCTTTTTAGTTCCTCTTCACTTTCTGCCATAACGGTGGTGTCATCTGTCTATCTGAGGTTATTGATATTTCTCCCGGCAATCTTGATTCCAGCTTGTGTTTCTTCCAGTTCAGCGTTT
>NW_011481495.1:20878-21054 GCF_000754665.1 Bison bison bison | reverse complement strand
GGGCGTGTGCGTGTGAGGAGGGACCACAAGACAGGGGGCCCTGCTGGCCGGGCGGCTGGCTGGCCCCTTGGCATGGGGTCCAGTGCTGGGCACAGTGCGGGGTCCCGGGGTGTCTCCCAGGAATGGAGGGCCGGGGCTTTGGCTGCTGAGGACCAGGTGCTTCCCACCATCCCCAC
>NW_011481495.1:17159-17616 GCF_000754665.1 Bison bison bison | reverse complement strand
GAAGGCTCCTTTCCCGGGAGTTCAGGTCCTCTGAGTGGCCCCGGGGCAGGGGCGCTCTCACCCCTGTGCCCAGGTGTGGTCACCAGATGGCTGGGGGTGGGGACGGGGCACGAGCAGGTGAAGACAGGACCCCGCATGCTGCCCACGTGGCCCCAGCAGGTGGCATGTGACTGAACTATGCTGAGTCCAGGGGGCACCCTCGAAGGCGGGCGGTTGATGGGGGACCCGGGAGCAGGAAGGGGCCCACAGGCCTCACCTGAGCCTCCACCTGGGCTTCGGGACCCCTCACACCCTGCCCCCCAAGGGGTTGGAAGACAGGGTCAGCACTGGGATGGACCCAGGGCGATGCTGTGGTTCAGGCGGTGGGCTGCCGGTTCGTGGAGGACTTGTCCAACCAGAGGGGACAGTCGGTCCAGGCCGGGCCAGCTTGGGCCAAGACAGGTGTCAGCTGCCTCCC
>NW_011481495.1:16523-17059 GCF_000754665.1 Bison bison bison | reverse complement strand
GGACTGCAGCCCACCAGGCCCTCCGCCCATGGGTGTCTCCAGGCGAGAGCACTGGAGTGGGTGCCATTTCCTTCTCCAATGCAGCAAAGTGAAAAGTGAAGGTGAAGTCGCTCAGTTGTGTCCGACTCTAGCAAGCCCGTGGCCTGCAGCCCACCAGGCCCTCCGCCCATGGGCGTCTCCAGGCAGGAGCACTGGAGTGGGCGCCATCGCCTTCTCCATATACATATGCCTTATGTATGTTTTACTAGGATTTTAAAAATGGGGGGAAACGGATGAGGGCGCAGTTGGACTTTGGGGTCACCCTGCGGGCCGTCGCCTCCACCGCCTCAGGGCCAGCTGTCCGGCCCTTCTCGATGGGCCTTCGGCCTCCTTCACAGCCTCACTGCTCGCCGCCCGCCCTCACAGTGTGCCCCTGCTCAGTCACCCAGGCGTGTCCAACTCTTTGCAACCCCGTGGACTGTAGCCCGCCAGGCTCCCCCATCCCTGGGATTCTCCAGGCAAGAACACTGGAGTGGGTTGCCATTTCCTCCTCCAGG
>NW_011481495.1:14059-16423 GCF_000754665.1 Bison bison bison | reverse complement strand
TCGCTCCCCCACGTACCCCCGGCCCCTGTGCTGGGTGCTGCCAGCTCTCGTGTGGGGAACTGACGCCTGGGTCTGGTGACTTGCCCACACCCTCCGTCGGCACATGGAATGAAACCCACGTCCCAGGGGGTTAGGGTGGGGGTGGGGCCCCAGAGAAGGGACCGGCTCACAGACATCCGGATGGCCGCTGCCAGAACAGAAAGACCCAGCGTGGTTGAGGATGTGGAGACGGCAAATGGAGCAGCTGCCGTGGAAACCGTCTGGAGGGTCCTCAGAAAGCTACCGAGGGGCTCATCACACCAGCCAGCAATACGCACTCAAAGGAAGTGAACGCACGTGTGGAGAAGGCATCGCACACCCGTGGTCATAGCAGCCTGTGTCCCTGGCCAGGGGAGTGGAGACGCGCCTGTGGTCTAGCCACAAGCGACTCTGAGCTGCCCTGAGAAGGACCCGTGGCTCTGAGGATGCAGGGCCCAGTCATAGGACACATTCTCTCTGTAAAATCTTATTTGTTGTTTATGTTTGACTGCTGAGTCTTCGTTGCCACGCATGGGCTCCTCTAGTTGCGGAGCACAGGCTCCAGAGTGGGCTCAGCAGGCGTGGCCCCCGGGCCTCGCTGCTCAGCCGCACACGCCATCTTCCCAGACCCGGGACCGGGGCCGTGTCCCCTGCATGGGCCGGCGGATTCTCAACCACTGGACCACCGGGGATGTCCAAGGTCACACTCGTTACCGTGCACTCCTAGGAGGGGCTGGGGGTTAAATCAGGACAGAGTTTCAGTTTTGCGAGATGAGAAAGCTCTGCAGATGGACGTGGTGAAGGCCGTACGGCAGCGTGAAGGCGTTTTGTGCCACAGAAGCAGACGTGTGGAGGGTTAAGATCGCCACTTTTACCTTATGTCTGCTGCTACGTCGCATCAGGCGTGTCCGACTCTGTGCGACCCCATAGACGGCAGCCCACCAGGCTCCCCCGTCCCTGGGATTCTCCAGGCAAGAACACTGGAGTGGGTTGCCATTTCCTCCTCCAGGAGATCTTGCCAACCCAGGGATCAAACCTGGGTCTCCTTCATCTCCTGCACTGCGGGCGGGTTCTTTGCCGCTGAGCCACAGGGGAAGCATGGCTCTCCTCCCGCCTTCACAGCCGGCCACGGCGAGACGCCCACGGTCATGCCAGCTTTGGGATGTGCCGAGGTTTCTTTGGCCATTGGAAAGGCCTGTGGAAGGGCCCAGGGGTCTTCAACCTCGACTGTAAGTAACCAAAGAGTCTTCACGCCTCAGGGATCACCGGGCTACAGAAGCGAGAGCCACGTTCTGCACCATCACTGGGGCCGCCCCGCCCTGTGCAGCCCACTGTCCAGTCCCTTGGCTGGGTACCGGGGCCACCCTTGCCAGAGGCCACTGCATCCAGAGAGGCCTGTCTGCACCTGGGCACTGCCCGCAGCTCCCGCTGACCTCAAGGGGCTGCTCCATCTCCATTGTGCACTCTTGGAGAACCAGGCCTTTACACGGACAGCACCTCCACAGGCCAGGCTCACATTCTTCCTGCTCCCAACAGGGACCCCAAAGCCCGGGGGGCGTTCGCTCCCTGTGCCAACCCGCCAGCCTCGGCACGGTCCCAGCGCGAGCCCTGCAGAGCCCCAGGGACGCCTCCAAAGGACAGTGTGAGAGCACAGCTGAGCCGACGGGGTGGAGGAAAGAGGAAAGTGGGGGGCAGTGTGGGCACTGGGCGTCCTGGTGTCTCCGGGTCCCTGCACGTGCTGTGGGCCGGGGTGTCCCGTGATGACGGACAGCGGCGACTGCCCCGCGTGCCTGAGTCAACGGAAGACACGGCCAGGCCCAAGCTGTCGGAGCTGGTTTTATATTCCGCGACTGATTCTGCCTGTCTGTTTCCCGAGGGGACGTGGACCCACCCACAGAGGGTGGATGTGGGTTTTGAGTCAGGACCTGCCCAGGGATTCCAAAGGTCAGCGCCTCCCCTTGGGAGGACGGCCCCCCTCCACTCAGGAAATGCCCCCAGGTGACGCCCCACTAGCTATACGCGCACAGCTGCTGCCAGACAGGAGAGAAAGCCGGGCTGTGGGAGGGTCTGCGGGCCGTGCGTTGTGGGAGTGGGCCCTCCCTGCGAGACTCCGCGTGCTCGGAGGGTCGCTCCAGGTGATCTGATCCACGTGGTCTGCAGCCATGCCCGCCCTCACGCTTGTCTGTGCCCCGCAGGAAACACCACGCTGGAGACCGGCCCTGCGCTGGGGGCCCTGTCGACGGGCGGGTCTCCCCACACATGCGACGTGCCCTTCGACGAGAGCAGGGTGCTCCTGGTGACCGTGTACAGTGGCGTGTGTGCGCTGGGCCTGCCGGCCAACGGCCT
>NW_011481495.1:11972-13600 GCF_000754665.1 Bison bison bison | reverse complement strand
CAGGGCCACGTGCTGGCCGTCTACCTCTTCTGCCTGGCGCTCTGCGAGCTGCTCTACATCAGCACCCTGCCGCTCTGGGTCATCTACATCCAGCACGGGCACCACTGGCCGCTCAGCCCCTGGGCCTGCAAGGTGGCCGCCTACATCTTCTTCTGCAATCTCTACCTCAGCATCCTCTTCCTATGCTGCATCTCCTGCGACCGCTTCCTGGCGGTGGTGTACGCACTGGAGACGCGGGGCCGCCGCCACCAGAAGACCGCCATCCTCGTGTCCGCGGCGGTCTTCCTTCTCGTCGGGCTCGTCCACTCCCCGGTGTTCAAGATGGAGCACAACGGAACCTGCTTCGAGACGCTGCCGATGGACCGCAGGGTGGCCGGGTACTACTACGCGCGCTTCACGGTGGGCTTTGCTGTCCCGCTGTTCATCATCGCCGTCACCAACCAGCGCATCTTCAGGACCGTCCAGCTGAGCACCAGCCTGAGCACCGCCCAGAAGGCCAAGGTGAGGCTCCTGGCCATCGCGGTCGTGGCCATCTTCCTGGTCTGCTTCGCCCCCTATCACCTGGTGCTCCTGATCAAAGCCGTCGCCTTTTCCTACTACAGAGGGGCCGCAGACCTCGTGTGCACCCTTGAAATCCGCCTGTACACGGTCTCCGTGGTGTTCCTGAGCCTGGCCACCGTGAACAGTGTGGCTGACCCCATCATCTACGTGCTGGCCGCGGAAGCGACACGCCAGGAAGTGTGCAGAATGCACAAGGGGTGGAAAAAGTGGTCCACGAAGACTGACAACACCAAGCTCACGTGCTCGAAGGACTCAGATGAGGCACGGTCGCCCATGTCCCTTACAAACAGCTACGCCTTCCCTGAGCCCGTCCACCCACCGGGGCCATCGCCAGGCTCCCCAGAGGGGCTGGCCGAGGGGTCCTGCTGAGCCCAGCGCAGGAGTTCAGGGCTGGCCACCCGGTGCTGCTTGGAGCCCACTAGCCAGTGTCCACAGCACTGGCTGGGGAGCCCCCTCTTAATGGCTTGCCCCCAGTTTCTGGTCCCTGGAGTCTCTGCTGCTGGGGGTCCCGGCTGAGCAGAAGCCCCAGGGAAGGTGGCAGCACAGACTGGGTAAGGGCGAGCCTGCTGGCCGCGGGAAAAGCACGTGGCGGGTGGGAGCGCTTGCTCTGGCAGGCGCTGTCCGCTATGAGCGCACAGCAGGGCGGCTGGCGCAGGCCGTGTGCCCGCCTGGTGCTCTGGCAGCTGGCACAGGCCATGTGTCGGAGCTGCCTGTCAGCTTTCGCGTGATGACTTTATTTCCTGAGCTTTTCTGCAAGCGTCGCTTGGATGCGAGTAAGCGGCTGGGCACTTCTGCTTCTGACAGCGTCGCTTGGATGCGAGTAAGCGGCTGGGCGTTTCTGCTTCTGACCCAGGTCGTCCATGCAAACTGTGCCCCTGGTCCAGCTGTATCCCAGGCCCTTGGCCGGGACAGCTCGGCACTGGGGCCCTGAGGGGAGCCGCAGGGCTGGGGGGAGCTGCAAGGTGGGGTGCAGTCCACGTGGCCTCCGGAGGAAGCCCCGCGTGTGCGTGGCAAGCACACCTGCGGGCGGGAGGGCTGAGGGGCACCCCAGGCAGGGGGACACGCCC
>NW_011481495.1:8821-11872 GCF_000754665.1 Bison bison bison | reverse complement strand
CACGCAGCCCTGAGGTGGTGTTAGGGTCAAACTCTGCTCCCGCTTCTCTAAGGCCGCCTCGATGGGTGAGCTTTACTGTGAAAGACCCTAAGACATGTGATTTCACATCTGGGAATAAAAACACAAGAGTACGCCAACTTCCTCATGTGCAGAAACGTCACTTTACTTCTCAGGCTCAGGGGGAGGGCCAGGCTGGGGGCGGGGAGCGTGCCTGGCTCGCCAGGTGATGGGCGGGTTCTAGAAAAGTCCGGAGTGTTCACAGGGCGGTCCCTCAAGGCTGACACAGGATTCCTGGGGCTGCTGTAACTAATCACCGCAGGATCTCCCAGCTGTCAGGCTGGAGGTCTGGATCGAGGCGGGGGGGGCCCTGGGGGCCTGGGCTCCAGGCCTCTCCCTCGGCCTCTGGAGCTCACGCATCCTTGGCTTCCTGGGTGTGGCCACATCACCCCAGGCCATCCCCCTGTCTCTTGTCTGTCTCTTTGGACCTGGGGCTTCCCTGGATAACCCAGGGTGAGCTCATTGCTACACCCTTAGACAGAGCCTATTTCCCAGCAAGGTCCTGCCCGCAGATTCCAGGGCGCAGGATGAGACATATCCTTCTGGGGGCAACAAGCCCACCCCCCACAGATGGCAACAGGGAGCAACAGCCGTGCTGTATGGCTCCAGGGGGAGGTTCAGTTCAGTTCAATTCAGTCGCTAGGTTGCTTCTGACTCTTTACGACCCCATGGACTGCGGCCCGCCACGCCTCCATGTCCCGGGAGAGGAGTGGCCCCCGGACTCACGGCTCACCCCTCACCTGCTGTGCACCTGTCACCATCTGCGTGGTGGCTCCCGTGACAAACCCGGTTACCATGAGAGCACCCCATGACTGTGCGCTGGCCTCCCAGTCGCTGCGAAAATCTGCTTTAAAAAAATGAATGATGGTAGTTTATCATTTTCATTAATACCTTTTCTTGGCAGCCTCATGCCACTTCCTTGGCAGTCTTGGGGAAAGTTCCTGGTGTCTGAAATCCCAGGCCTTCTCAGGCAGCCCTCCTCCCAGGACTGTCTGCCCCTGAGCCTCTTGGTGTCACTTGCCCCGGGGTTTCACCACCAGGCTTCCCTGGTGGCTCAGATGGCAAAGAATCTGCCTGCAATACAGGAGACCTGGGGTCCAATCCCTGGGTTGGGAAGATATCTGGAGAAGGAAATGGCAACTCACTCCAGTGTTCCTGCCTGGAAAATTCCAAGGACAGTGGAGCCTGGTGGGCAACAGTCCATGAGGTCACAAAGAGCTGGACAGGACCGAGTGACCGACACTTTCATTTGTCGACATTTTATGCCTCAATTTTCAATCACGGACATAAAGCTTGTGCTCCCACCGAGGGGGACCCTCTGGGGCTCAGGGTCTCCAACTCCCCTCTGTAGGTGTCCTGGGGTGGCCGACACAAATGACCACAAACTGGGATGACATGTCTTAGAACAACAGGAATTGACCTCTCACAGCTCCCAGGCCCAAGTTCAAAATCAAGATGTCAGAAGCCTCCAAAGGAGGGTCCTTTCTGCTCCGCCAGCCTTTGGTGGCTCCAGGGGTCCCTGGGCTTGTGGTTACATCACCCCAATCTCTGCTGCTTCTGTCTTTGTGTACCGTCTTTTGTGTCTCTCTGGGGTGCCCCTTCTGTCTCAAGGCCACGTGCCGGGCCCCAGAGTCCATCTAGCCCCCTGGTGCTGCACTCCTGCGTCCGCAGTCTCCCTGGCCCAGTGGCCCCATGCCGGGGCACTGCTTTCTGTCCTTTCTCCCTGCGGAGCCAGAGCCCGCCTCGCTGGCACCAGGGTGACCAGGCTGCCCAAGGAGCAGAGGCATCAGACAGAGGCGGGGTGTGTACTGTGCCCCGCTGTCAGCAGGCTCCATCCTTGGCCCGAGGGGGCTTCACCTGCCCTCGGCCTGGAGTGCAAGGGTGTGCAAGCCTCAGGAATGGGCCTGTCCTGTCCACTCCATCCCTCCTCCGCCCCTCCGTCCTCTCACAAGACTGGCTCAGAGCACCGCCTGGTTTGTGCATGTGTGTGTGTGCATGTCACGTGACCCTGGATGCACATCCCCAGCTCCCAGCAAAGGGGCTTCCCAGTGAATTCACGACCACATCTTCACACCCAGACTGGGAATCCCCTGCTCCTCCATCTTCTGCTGACGTCACGCCACCAATAAGCAGCCCCTTTCTTCCCTAGAGGGATCCATCGGGCACTGTCCGGTCCACCAGCTCACCACTGAGGCGGGGGGTGTGGGGCTGCCAGGGGTTTGCCAGGAGGGCTGACCTGGAGGGCCTCCACCCGGGAGTCTCAGAGGTGCCTTCAGGGATGGGGCAGGGCTGCAAGAGGTGAGAAGGCGGCTGCGTGGAGGGCCATCGCAGCTGGGGAGGGCAGGCTCCCCGAGGACGGCCCCGGGTCCCAGTCCAGGTTCTCAGCCCTCAGTGGAGGGGCCAAGTGGGGAGCTGATGTGGAAGACATCTGGGGAGAAATGTGTGAAGAATCGGGGCGGCGGTGGGAGGGGTTGGGGGAGGACTCGGGGCCAGACCCCATACCGGGTGCCTGCCCCTGGGAAGCAGGACTGACAGGACAAGCGGGGTGGGGCTCAGAGCCGAGAGGCTCAGGAAGGGCCTCTGCACCCCTGCGACCCTCCGCAGCCCCCTCGCGGGCCGGCCGCAGCCATGGGCAGGGGGCCGGGTGCGTCCAGGGGCAGCCAAGGGCCGCGGTCCCGCAGGCTCGCAGCTGGCTGTCTTAGCGAGGCCTCATGCCGGCCACGCGCGCCGCCCGCCTCAGGATCTTCCCCTGGAATTTGGGAATGGCCGCAGGACCTGCCCGCAGCGCTACTGGGGGTGCTCATCGACATCGGCAGTGTCCCCAACGGAAGCTGCGCCCGACACCGAGAAGGCGCTCAAAACGCAGAGCATCGGTCCCGCTTCCTGCGGGTCTTTCCCGAGCCCTGCGAGGACCCACCTTCCTCGACGGAGGCGCGTCTGTCCCGGCGGCGACCCCTAGAGGGCGCGCGCGGCTGAGCGCCCAGCGCGTCCGGC
>NW_011481495.1:5859-8593 GCF_000754665.1 Bison bison bison | reverse complement strand
GTTGTAAGTCCGGAAACCGCGCGTATTGCGCGGGCAGGGCATGCGGAGCCGGGTCTCAGAAGACGAGAAGCCGAGAGCGGCCCTGTGTCCGGTGACAAGCAGAGGTTGACGGGGACATCAGGCCGGCGCCCGGCCTCGTGCGAATCCGGAGAAACCGCAGGCGCAGGGGGCGGCGGGCCGGGCTCCGGGAGCTGGGGACCCCGCCCGGTCCGCGGGGAGGGCGCAGGGCCGGCGGAGGCCCTGTCCCCGGCCTGCCGGCGCCTCGGATTTGGACGGGACCCCACAGTGCCACTCCGAGGGCCTGGCCAAAAGCACGGAGAGCTTCCGTGCGGACGGATATCGGGGGCAGCATCATTCCATAAGCAAAACGTGGTCTATGATGAGAGCGACTGTCACTCACTTCTGACACCTGCTACCGTGGGGATGAGCCTCACAACGTGCAAAGTGAGAGGACTGCCGTTTGGTCCAGTGGCGAACGAAGACTCCAAGCTCCCAATGCAGGGGGCCCAGGTTGGATCCTGGGTAGGGGACGGGGGAGTCTGGTGGGCTGCCGTCTATGGGGTCACACAGAGTCGGACACGACTGAAGCGACTTAGCAGCAGCAGCAGCAGGGGAACTAGATGATGCTGTGAGAGTGCTGCCCTCAATATGCCAGCAAATTTGGAAAACTCAGCAGTAGTCACAGGACCGGAAAAGGAGACTTTTCATTCCAATTCCAAAGAAATCAATGCCAAAGAGTCTTCAAACTATGGCACAGTTGCATTCATTTCACATGCTAGCAAGGTTATGCTTAAAATCCTTCAACCTATGATTCAACAGTGTGTAAACCTAAAGCCTCTGGATGTACAAGTGAGATAAGATAGAGGAACCAGAGATCAAATTGGCAACATCCTTTGGATCATAGGAAAAAAGCAAGGGAATTCCAGAAAAACATCTGCTTAAGTGACTAAGCTAGAGCCTTTGACTGTGTGGATCACATGGATCCACAAACTGTGGATCAACAAACTGTGGAAAATTCTTCAACAGATGGGAGTACCAGCCCACCTTACCTGCCTCCTGAGAAATCTGTATGTAGGTTAAGCAACAGTTAGAACCACATATGGAACAACAAACTGGTTCCAAATTGGGAAAGGAGTACCACAATGCTGTGTATTGTCACCCTGCTTATTTAAATTATATGCAGAGTACATCAGGAGAAATGCCAGGCAGGATGAAGTTCAAGCTGGAATCAAGGTTGCTGGGAGAAATATCAATAACCTCAGATATGCAGATGACACCACCCTTATGGCAGAAAGAAAAGAGGAACTAAAGAGCCTCTTGATGAAAGTAAGAATGGAGAGTGAAAAAGTCAGCTTAAAACTCAACATTCAGAAAACAAAGATCATGGCATCTGGTCCCATCACTCCATGGCAAATAGATAGGGAAAAAATGGAAACAGTGACAAACTTTATTTTGGGGGGCATTTGCCCAGCTGTGGATGTGACTGGTGAAAGAAGTAAAGTCTGATGCTGTAAAGAGCAATATTGCATAGGAACCTGGAATGTTAGGTCCATGAATCAAGGCAAATTGGAAGTGGTCAATCAGGAGATGGCAAGAGTGAACATCAACATTTTAGGGATCAATGAAATAAATGGACTGGAATGGGTGAATTTAACTCAGATGACCATTATATCTATGACTGTGGTCAAGAATCCCTTAGAAGAAATGGAGTGGCCCTCATAGTCAATGAAAGAGTCCAAAATGCAATACTTGGGTGCGATCTCAAAAATGACAGAATGATCTCTGTTTGTTTCCAAGGCAAACCGTTCAATATTACAGTAATCTAAGTCTATACCCCAACCAGTAACGCTGAAAAAGCAAAAGTTGAACGGTTCTATGAAGACCCACAAGACCTAGAACTAACACTGAAAAAAAGCTGTCCTTTTCATTATAGGGGACTGGAATGCAAAAGTAGGAAGTCAAGAAACACCTAGAATAACTGGCAAATTTGGCCTTGGAGCACAGAATGAAGCAGAGCAAAGGCTAATAGAGCTTTGCCAAGACAACGCGCTGGTCAGAACAAACACCCTCTTCCAACAACACAAGGTAATACTCTATACATGGCATCACCAGCTAGTCAATACCAAAATACGATTGATTATATTCTTTGCAGCCAAAGATGGAGAAGCTCTATACAGTCAGCAAAACCAAGACCAGGAGCTGACTGTGGCTCAGATCATGAACTCCTTATTGCCAAATTCAGACTCAAATTGAAGAAAGTAGGGAAAACCACTAGATCATTCAGGTATGACCTTAATCAAATCCCTTATGATTATACAGTGGAAGTTTCAAATAGATTCAAGGGATTATATCTGATAGAGTGCCTGAAGAACTGTGGATGGAGGTTCATGACATTGTACAGGAAGCAGGGATGAAGACCATCCCCAAGAAAAAGAAATGCAAAAAGCCAAAATGGTTGTCTGAAGAGGCCTTACAGATAGTTGAAAAAAGAAGAGAAGCTAAAGGCAAAGGAGAAAAGGAAAGATATACTCAGCTGAATGCAGGATTCCAAAGAATAGCAAGGAGAGATAAGAAAGCCTTCCCCAGTGACCAGTGCAAAGAAATAGAGGAAAACAATAGAATGGGAAAGACTAGAGATCTCTTCAAGAAAATTAAAGATACCAAGGGAACATTTCATGCAAAGATGGGCACAATAGAGGACAGAAATGGTATGGACCTATCTCCTGTACAATGT
>NW_011481495.1:4045-5643 GCF_000754665.1 Bison bison bison | reverse complement strand
TTCATGGCAAATAGATGGTTAAACAATGGAAACAATGACAGACTTTATTTGCGGGGGCTCCAAAATCACTGCAGACGGTGACTGCAGCCATGAAATTAAAAGACACTTTCTCCTTGGAAGAAAAGCTATTAACAACCTAGACAGCATATTAAAAAGCAGAGACATTACTTTACCCACAAAGGTCCATCTAGTCAAAGCTATGGTTTATCCAGTAGTCAGGTATGGATATGAGAGTTGGACTATAAAGAAAGGTGAGCACCGAAGAATTGATGCTTTTGAACTGTGGTGTTGGAGAAGACTCTTGAGAGTCCCTTGGACAGCAAGGAGACCCAACCAGCCATCCTAAAGGAAATCAACCCTGAATATTCATTGAAAGGATGGATGGTGAAGCTGAAACTCCAATCCTTTGGTCACCTGATGTGAAGAACTGACTGTTTGAAAAAGACTCTGATGTTGGGAAAGATTGAAGTCAGGAGGAGAAGGGGACAACAGAGGATGAGATGGTTGGATGGCTTCACCGACTCAATGGACATGAGTTTGAGCAAGCTCCGGGAATTGGTGATGGACAGGGAAGCCTGGCGTGCTGCAGTCCATGGGGTTGCAAAGAGCAACTGAAGTGACATGACTGAGTCACTGAACTAAACTGAACTGGTCTCTGATTGATTCTCAAGTTTCAGCCTGCACCAGAATCCCCTGATGGGCCTGGTGAAACACAGCCAGACAGGGCCCAGCCCCAGAATTTCTGAGTCAGCAAATTTTCATTCATAATGACTCCCCAGGAGGTACTGCTGCTGGGGGTATAAGCCCACACCCTGAGAACCTCTGCCCTAAGCCAAACACCATTGGAATGGCATGTATTCAATTCTGGCCAGTGAGAGGTGGGCCAGGACTGAGTTTGCCTCCTGGAGGAAAGGCTCTCTGTTTCCCTAGACCTCCTGTGAAACTGAATGCAAGATCTGGAGCGACTGCAGCCACTCTGAGTCTCTGTGGGCAAAGCCATCTGAGCAGGAAGCCCACACACAGGGGAAGGCCTCTGTGCCCTGGGCCTGCTCATCCCAGTCTTTGACCTTTTAAGGGCTAGTGGCATTTGCCTCCAGTGCACCACAGCTCTTGTGCCCACACACCCTGATCAACCCCCTTCACTTCCTTCAGCTCTCTCACACTGCAACCCCTGCTGTGTCTCTTCAGCATCATAAGGACATCGTTTTCTTTCCTTTATTATTCAGTTCAGTTCAGTTGCTCAGTCGTGTCCGACTCTTTGCATCCCCATGGACTATGGCACACCAGGCTTCTCTGTCCATCACCAACTCCTGGAGCTTGCTCAAACATATCCATTGAGTTGGAGATGCCATCTTGTTTATTATTAAGGAGATCAGCCCTGGGATTTCTTTGGAGGGAATGGTGCTGAAGCTGAAACTCCAGTACTTTGGCCACCTCATGCGAAGAGTTGACTCATTGGAAAAGACTCTGATGCTGGGAAAGACTGAAGGCGGGAGGAAAAGGGGACGACAGAGGATGAGATGGCTGGATGGCATCACTGACTCGATGGACGTGGGTCTGGGTGAACTCCAGGAGTTGGTGATGGACAGGGAGACCTG
>NW_011481495.1:2197-3468 GCF_000754665.1 Bison bison bison | reverse complement strand
TCACTTTTCACTTTTATGCATTGGAGAAGGAAATGGCAACCCACTCCAGTGTTCTTGCCTGGAGAATCCCAGGGACAGCGGGGCCTGGTGGGCTGCCTTCTATGGGATTGCACAGAGTCGGACACGACTGAAGCGACTTAGCAGCAGCAGCATAGGCACCCATGGAAATCATATAGAATTATTTTGGGTATATACTTTTATCCAGCTTTATGTTTTGAAAGAATTTCCAATTTACAGAAAAGTGGCAAACTTAGTACTGTGGAATTAAAGAGACTAAGTAGGAGGCGGGACTAGCCTGTAGGGGAAGCTCTCTCATCCACTAAACTAATTAACTGTAGTTACTCGGTCGCATCGGACTCTGTGCCACCCCATTAGCTGTAACCGGCCAGGCTCCTCTGTCCATGGGATTTTCCAGGCAAGAATACTGGAGTGGGCTGCCGTTTCCTTCTCCAGGGGATCTTCCCCACCCAGGTATCAAACCCGGGTGTCCTGCATTGCAGGCGGGTTCTTTACCATCTGAGCCCCCAGGGAAGTAGTTCAGTTCAGTTCAGTCGCTCAGTCATGTCCGACTCTTTGCAACCCCATGGACTGCAGCACGCCAGGCCTCCTTGTCCATCACCAACTCCCGGAGTTCACTCAAACTCATGTCCATCAAATTGGTGATGCCATCCAACCATCTCATACTCTGTCGTCCCCTTTTCTTGCCGCCTTCAGTCTTTCCCAGCATCAGAGTCTTTTCAAATGAGTCAGTTCTTCATATCAGGTGGCCAAATGATTGGAGTTTCAGCTTCAGCATCCATCCTTTCAATGAATATTCAAGACTGTAAGGTCCCTTTTGGAGAAGGCAATGGCGACCCACTCAAGTACTCTTGCCTGGAAAATCCCATGGACGGAGGAGCTGGGTAGGCTGCAGTGCATGGGGTCACTGAGTCGGACACGACTGAGCGACTTCACTTTCATTTTTCACTTTCATGCATTGGAGAAGCAAATGGCAACCCACTCCAGTGTTCTTGCCTGGAGAATCCCAGGGGCAGGGGAGCCTGGTGGGCTGCCGTCTATGGGGTCGCACAGAGTCGGACACGACTGAAGCGACTTAGCAGCAGCAGCTAGGTTGGTAATAGCTTTTCCTCCAAGGAACAAGTTTCTTTTAATTTCATGGCTGCATTCACCATCTGCAGTGATTTTGAAGCCAAAAAAATAAAGTCTGACACTGTTTCCACTGTTTTTCCATCTATTTGCCATGAAGTGATGGGACCAGATGCCATGATCTT
>NW_011481495.1:0-229 GCF_000754665.1 Bison bison bison | reverse complement strand
GAGTCAGTGATGCCATCCAGCCATCTCATCCTCTGTCGTCCCCTTCTCCTTCTGCCCCCAATCCCTCCCAGCCTGGGGCCAAACTATGGTGGAGGTAATGAAGATAATGGTGAAAGTGAAAGTGAAGACATTCAGTCAATCCAACTCTTGGCGACCCCATGGACTGTAGGCCTACCAGGCTCCTCCGTCCATGGGATTTTCCAGACAAGAACACTGGAGTGGGTTGCCA
>NW_011481494.1:21030-26179 GCF_000754665.1 Bison bison bison | reverse complement strand
TGAATATACTAATGAATATTCTCTAATGAATACTACTTGTAATTGATTGGATATAAGTTTTTACTTTTATCATAAAAGTTACTTCTAAAAATATGGGAAATTATGATGATGATGAAAAACCACCACACAAAATCCCACCAACCAGATGTAATGACTCATCATTTTACTGCATCTCTTTATTATGCTTCTTATTGCATGTTTTTATAGTTTACATCATTCAGAAGATACTGGACTTTTAAAAAGAGTTAACTTGGAAATATTAATAAATACAACATTGAAGATTTTTAAATGGTAGGACAAAAATAAAGTAACAAGAAATGGCTCAACTCATTCAGTATAACATTTATAGTTGCAGAAAATCATTATAGGTCTCCAACAAGAATGAGGCTATTATAATTTTCTATTCAAGCATGCTCTTGTGGCTAGAGAAAAAACTCATTTTGTATACAATTTCATCCAGCAAGTTCTCCAAAATAGTTTAGTCATTATTACCAATTACTGGTTTAAGACAGCAAGAGTAATTAGTTTATGTCATTCTCAAAAGTGACAAGAGTTTTCCACTAAACTGTGAGATGAAAGACACTTGAGAAATTAAACCAAATAAAACAAAACAAATAAAAAAACCTCCTAGTACTAGACCAATCCTGTAATTATTATTGCGAGGAAACTTTAGCGAGCATTGAGAAATATTCACTTTGAGCAGCAGAACTCATCTGGTAATAAAACATTCAGAGATATATTGCATTCAGGGCATTCAGCCTGTTCAGGAAAGTCAATTCATGTCATGACTTAACTAGTGGAGGATTTAGTATTAATTTGGGGAAAAGTCTTCAAGTAATATTTTGAAGCAAGATGCATGGGAAGGGTATTTTCTAAACTCTTAACTCTGTAAGAATTAAGTTATTTGTGTCCATGAATAAAAAACAATTTATTTTAGATGTTTTAAATCTTATTTTATTTTTTTAATTGGAAGAATAATTGCTTTATAATGTTGTGTTAGTTTCGGCTGTACAACAACATGATATCTTAGATCTTAACCTGAGATTCTCAGGTTACTGCATTTTCCCCCCAGGATGTCTAAAAACTTCACTGTGATGTCTATGACTTCACTGTTTTTTGGTACTTCACACCGGAAAAAAAGTCCATAGGCAGTCTTATTTTGACTCTTTTCTAGGTAATCTTTTTCTCTACTTTTTCCTGGATGTTATAGACTTTTACACTTAACTTTGTAACATATCTTACTTGACAAAGTATCTTGATGTAGTTTCCCTTACATTGATTTTGCCAGTGTTCACCAACTGTTTCTAGCTTCACCCTCAGGTCCTTTTTTTGTTGTTGCTACTATTGTTCAAGAAGCAACTTCTCATCAGTTGTTAGTTACACTGATCAATTGGTATTGTTTCTCTGCCATTCCTCTCTTCACCTATTTCTGTATTTTGTATTTACATTACACACCCTCGTTACGACAACCATCTCTGAATATAGTAATGTCTTTTTCTCCACCTTTTACAACTTCTCAAGCAACTTGTGTATAATAGAGCACTGCAATGAATCTGGTTTTATTGCTCATTACCACTGGCTTGGTTCATATCGCTTAATTCATAGATTGTTATGAAAATTAAATAATACAGTAAATGTAAAGCAAAATGGCTTATCACTGAAAAAATGTGAGTATGCATAATATTGTATATTCTGTCATTTTTTCCAAAATGGATTTGTAAACTACTACTTAATTTTATTTGCCCTGCAATCTTTTCTTATTTCTAATTTCATCTTGTTTCACTTGTTTTTCACCTGCATCTTCTCCCGATGACTTTTGTTTTCATTTGAGTGTGATGAATTCTGGCTTTCTTAACACTTTAGCACATAGTATCTGTCTTTTGTATTCTTTCTGACTATACGGCATTTCCGAAATGTTGGTTGGATTAATGTGGGCTATATTTTCCAGATGTATGCTCTATCTTGCTCTTTCAGGATTTGTTTCCCTAATTCATGAGAATATCTTTAAAAATCACCTATCTTTACTTTCCCCCACAGAGATGGGGTTGGATTAGGAACAAAGAATTGATACTTAATTCTTCCAGAAATTCTTTTTCTAAAGAGACCAAGTGAGCTACTCCTCAGCTCACTTCTCTAATAGGAATAGGGAAACTAATAAACAAAAAAATTCTTCTATAAATAGTTATGGCTATTACATGCTAGAGTCCTGCTTCTCAGTCAGTGTTGATCTGGCTCCCCACAGATCATTAAGCAATGTATGGAGACACTGTTGGTTATTTCAACTGGGTGGAGGTGGGTGGTCCTTTCATTTAGTGAGTGAAGACCAGAGATACTACTAAACTTCCTACAACATACAGAAGAACACTACAACAAATCATTATCTGACCCCAAATGTCAATAGTGCTGAGGAAGAGAAACCCTGCTCCATAGGCTTACAGCTCTCTCCTTAATTATTTTAAGGAGAAATTTCAGGGGTTTAAGATACTTGTGACTGAGTAGGAACTATGACTCCACAAAGATTATTTCTTTCCTCAGGAAATGTTCAGTCTGATTGTGCAGATTCTGACAACAATTCACAGTCCATTTCAAACTGTCAAGACCTTTTGATCAAACACTTTATTGAAACCTTCAACAGAAACAGGGTTTGAGAGATCAAAGTTCACTTTATTTTAAATAAAATTTCTGTGAAGTATCAGAAAATTAGGCAGGATGTTCTCAAAGAACTGAAATGCCAGTTTGGCCGCTTTAAACATTTCAAAAGTGACAAATAACATTTGAGCTCAGACATGATAACCTGAGGAAAAAAGTAAAGTCTTCTCTGAACTTGTTCTTTTTGAACAGCTGAAGTTTGAAACAGAATAGCTAGACTTTTATCTGCTAAATAGACATAAAAGCTTTTTAACCAAGTGATTAAGAGATAAAACAGATAAAACTATTAACTGATAACTAAAATAGATTTGCTGAAATCATTGGAAGCAAGTCAAAATAATTACTGCTTTAAAAAACAAAAAGAAACTTCTCTCCCTCTATTCTTTCAAACATTAGTTCGAATGATTCAGCATCAACCTAAGCAAAGCAAGCTCTAGGGGAGAGAAGGAAAGAATAATGACATGAGGAAAGCACAAGGCTACATCAGAATATATATGGTTTTAGAGACAATTTATTTTGTGAAGTTAACACTGGAACAATGAATCATGTAGATATTGCTAGAGATAAAACAAAAAAACAAAAACAAACCTAGTAACACTGCACTAAAAATAGCTAGCAATATATAACATATCATCCTAATCTAACAGGCAAGCACACCATAAACTTTAATGGAAATATTTGATAATTGTACATTTTGTCTCCCTAAAACTTCAAGTGTATCGTATCTACCATCATTAACTTTAATGGAAAAATCCACAAGGATCTAGGGGTGTAAGAATGGATAATTGTTTACGGATAACAAGAAAACCACGTGCAGGCAGAAAATCATATTGACTATAATTGAAGGCAGGAGGAAAAGAGGATGACAAAGGATAAGATGGTTGGATGGCATCACCGACTTGATGGACATGAGTTTGAGCAAGCTCCGGGAGTTGGAGATGGACAGGGAAGCCTGGCGTGCTGCAGTCTATGGGGTCACAAAGAGTCGGACACAACTGAGCGACTATATTGAACTGATTAGAGAATGATTTTATATTTAAGAACAAAAATATAATTGACATAATTCTAATAATAAAAAGAAAAATTGGAAAAAAATCATTTTAGCAGGCATAAATACTTTAAAAAGTCATTAACAAGGAAGAATGTACAGAATGGATTGTGAAGGTTGTGTGAATCAAAATTAGCTATGCATTGGAATATCTGGTACTATAAATGTGACAATTCTCCCCCAACTGATCTATAGACCCACTAAATTTATAATACAAATAACAATAGGTTTTAATTTGGTTTTCTTTTTTTCTAAGTGAAAATTAACCAGTTGATTCAAAAATTTAATGGGGAAAAAACCCAAATCAATCTAAACAAGCTGGGAGAAGTTACTGCATATCACAGACCTAAAATATTTATGACAGTAAAGTATTAATGAATGTACAGACTGATATATTGGATTATATTCATGCAATGAGTGAACACAATGAAGATGACCAAACTAATGTTTCTTGCATCATCAAGGATGAATCTCACAAAAATGATGTTAAGTAAAATCATCCATCCACAGAAGGATGTATACTGGACAATTCCATTATTTCAAGTTCAGAAATAAAGAAAACTAAAATGCTGTTAAATTATGATAGTGAAAACATTTCAACCTTTGGTAAGGAAGAAATTATAGAGATCAGGATCAACATATACACAATGTGACATATACAAACATGTACATATAATTGGTAACTATATTTTATACACATATGTGTATTTGACATTTCTATAAGAAATTATAGATTGGGACTGACATATATACACATATATGTTGACATATATGTGTCTATATTGCCATATAGACACATATATGTATAAAATTAACTAATAAGTACCTACTGTATAGCACAGGGAACTCTACTTAATACTCCATAATAAACTATAGGGGAACAGAATCTTAAAAGAGTGAATATATGTATATGTATGACTGAATCACATTGCTGTACACCAGAAACTAATATAACAATACAAATCAATTATACTCCAATAAAAATTAGCTTACAAAAAGAAATTACAGAGATTAGAATGGAACAAAAAGGGGGAATTAATATTTTTAAACTTTTTTATAGTGGGTAATGGTCACATAAGCTGTGGTAATTTACTGGTATGTATAATCATAAATTGTGAATATGTCCTAAGAATTTTACATTTAAATTAAAACAAAACAAAACAAAAAAAGCCTCTAATGACCTGTAAGGAACAAACTGTTTCAGTTGCAAATATATCAAATGTTAAAAAACAAACAAACAAACAAACAAAAACAATCAGTTCATAATGTTGCTCAAAAAATCCTTATTGGTCATCACTGGCATACAAATTCTCTGTCAAAGTAATCAAATACTTGCTTGATGAGGGAAGTTCTCCATAAGAGAATCTCAGCTAATAAATACAGAAAGAATGCTAACAGTATAAAATTACAATTTTAGTACCCAATGAAATAATGGAAAGTGAAAGAAAATGA
>NW_011481494.1:18151-20241 GCF_000754665.1 Bison bison bison | reverse complement strand
ATATCAGGCTCAAGTGGTTTAAGGCAGGGAACGGAATGAAACTGGACAAAGATCATACTGTAATTATTTAGTAATAGTAGACACAGTGAGGTAGCAAGGGTCTTAAAACAAGTTTTCATAAGTAAATTGTTATTTAGTAAGTGAGCTCTTTGTTTAGATGAGGAGATTATCTTTGATAAAACAATTTGTAGGGTTTTCCTAAGGCAAATAGTAAAGTTATTTTAATAAATTTATAGCCTTATCTTTCCAAAGAAAAGTTATCCTGGAAACAAAATAAAATGACTGAGTCATGTTGATATAGATGGTCTTAGTTCTCAGTAAAGAGAGAAACAAGATTTGCAAAATGTTGACAACTGTTGAGTCTACACAGGGGTATAAAAAAATCAGTTAATTTTACTTTTCTCTATATTTTTGTATAAATTTGAAAATTCCCATATTAGAAAGCTTTTATGGTTTCTATTATGGGAATTTTATGTTTTCTAGTGTTGAGATCCTCTTCTTTCATAAAATCTAAGGAAGCCACTTGGACATGGATGAACATTGGGAAAACTAAGGAACGAAGTGGTCAGAAAGAATCAGGCAAAAAAAAAAGGGACTGGGTAAACATCAGAAATAATAGGAAATGTACTAATGTGGTGGTTATCCATCCATATCTAACTATGGATGTTTTTCTATTAAAACACCTGCAAATTGGTATTTTAGCTAATACTTAATATATACCAGCAATTCTGTTGAATGCAAAATGTACATTATATCATCTGATTCTTAGAAAAACTTTACGAGATAGGAATTCTTAGTAGCAGCATTTTACAGGTGACTTTCATTAAGATTTAGCAAGGTCTAGTTAATGTGCTAGAGGACACAAAGCTAGAAATGGGTGGCATAAGATTCAAACACCACCTCTACTGGTTCCCAAAACTGAAAGCTAAACTGCTGCAATAAACTAGTTTAGCTTCACATGATGGAATGGAGGGTTTTTTCCCTTTAAATTATTATTTACACTTTTAAAAATATAGACATCTCATACTTTATGGAAAACAGAGTTTCTGAGTGTGTCCAGCGTATTTGAGAAGAAAGTCTGACCTCAAGACCTATCTAAAGAGAAAAGAAGTAACTCCAGATAAATGGTGTTTATGCTTAAAGGCTCAAACTGGACAAATACATTGCAGCTGAACTTCAGTTACAGTCCTGAGAAATGGATAAGGGCCCCTAACTTTGAACTACAGTACTTAGAAGGACCTGAGAATGTGGTCATTTGTCAACATGACTGCTTGCTTTGGTTTCAGAAACATAAGCAATGTGCTCATGCGCTAACATTAGTGCATATAAAACATGCAATCTATCATCATCATCGACACATATTTATGGAGTACTCAGTGTCTGAGTGCTGGTTTCAGAAGTTGCAATGGGGATTTATACGGCACAGGGAAACCATCCTACTGTGTTTTCCCTTCCTTTCTCTTTCAGCCATATGTAATGTTTTTGTAAGAACCGTGAATGTTGAAAAAATACACTTACTCATCAGAAAACTGGTAATTTCACAAAACTGAAAAAACCTTTTGGCTCCCTGTTATAATTTATGTTGAGTTCAAAGCATTCCATGGTCTGATTCTTTTGCAAACAAGGTGAGGTTTTAAAATATGACCTAAATGACTGATTAATCAGGCAGTCTTTACACTGTTTTTGCTTTTGGGAAAAATGGAAAGAAATATAAAAGATTCAGCCATAAAAAGGAATGAAATAATGACATTTACAGCTACATGGATGGAATCTAAAATATGACACAAATGGACTTATCTATGAAACAGAAACGGACTCACAGACACAGAGAACAGACTTGTGGTTGCCAAGAGGGAGGGGGCAAGGGGGGTTGCATTGGGAGTTTGAGACCAGCAGATGCAAATTATCATATATAGGATGGATAAACAACAAGACCCTCCTATATATCACAGGGAACTATATTCAATATCCTGTAATAAACCATTGTTGGGGGCCAGAGTGAGGTACTCCGCCCGTGACAAAGGTCATGAGGAAGGAGGCTCGACATACGCAAAGGCGGAATCGAGCCTCAGGAGTCCCCTGGAACTCCT
>NW_011481494.1:12536-14999 GCF_000754665.1 Bison bison bison | reverse complement strand
AGATTTAGTGATCTAGCTTTTTGGGTGCAGGGAATTACAGCTCCAAGGCCTTTAAAAGATCTTTTAATTCAAGAAAATAAAATGTCAGGGCTATTAGACACAAGAACAGACGTCTCTTAACATTGCTGGAAAAGACTGGCCCAGTTCCTGGCCCACACATACTACTAAAAATGAGTTGGTGGGATTAGAGAAAGTGATATGCGGGGTGAGAATGCTGTAGAAAAAAAAAAAAAAAGGTGAGGGAGAGTTTAAAACCTTGAAGAGTAGTGAGTTTCCTGTTGTTGGAAGTATTCAAGCAAAGATTAGATGGTTACTTGTCATCTAAAAAGCTATAGACCAGATTTGGTTTACAAAACTAACTGGAGAAGCTTATAAACATGTTGTGCAACACCTCTTTACTTGCTTCTCATATTTAGGTGCGCCAAAAGTTTTAAAAACTGATAATGCCCCTTTGAAGCTGTGGAGAGATTGTTTACTAACTTTAAATGATTTCCAAAAATTATTAGGGGACATTAATTGGATACGCCCTCATTTAAAACTGACTACTGCAGATTTAAAGCCTTTATTTGATTGCTTAAAAATAGTTCTAAGAGAAAGTTGACTAATGAGACAGAGTTAGCTCTTGTTGAAGTGTATGAGACTTTAAATGATCAGTTAATTAAGATTAATATTACCAAAAGATGAGATTAAATTATTCTTGCCATAAAACATACACCTACAGGATGCTTGTGACAAAAAGGCCCATTGGTTCCATCTACCAGTGACCCCAAGAAAAGTAGTTTTATCTTATCCCAGCTTGGTGGCACAATTAATTATAAAAGGAGGAAAAAAGAAATGTGGAACTTTTTAGAAAAGAAGTAGCAAATATAGTAATTCCATTCAATAAGGATCAACTGCAAGTCTTTTACAAAATAGTGATGATTGGCAAGTTGCCCTGATAGATTTCAGGGGTCAAATTTTGTTTCATTTGCCCTCAAGCCCCCACAGTAGTTAAAAGTTCAAAAATGTTAGATTGGCAGTTTGAGGATACCTGTGGAACTTTCCAACCCTATGTAGTTCCTACACTCCCCTTTACCCTATGGGGGAGGGACGTGCTGTCTCAAATAGGAGATACTCAGAGAAGGGTTTTCTCAATTTCTTAGTGATCAACAGGCGGTACAATTAATAATACTATATATATTACTATAAATACATAATATAAATATATTTGCCTAATTGCAGTTCGCCTAATTAGGTATGGGTATAAATAAAATATAATAGAGGTATACCTAATTCTATTTATAGATCTATACTTAATTAATTTGTATATAATTAATATGTATAGTATATATGCATATTATATATATACTGTATAATTAAATATATATTGCAGTAATATAATGTGTGTGGCTGATATTAATTGGTATGGATTGATGTGCTGTGATGATATATGTTCTATATACTGTATAATTATATATGTGTGACATGTATTATTGCAGTACATTGGTTTGTGTTGGCTGGTATTAGCTGTGTACGTGTTGTATTGCTGTAATATATATTAATTAACATATTATGAAGATTAATTCAAGTATATTGATTATGTCAATAAGTTTATATTTGTTGCCATGTATAAATACATATATAAATACATTTTGCATTTAGATATATCTGTATACCAAAATGAGATAAGGTTATGCATTTATTATTTAAATTTATACAGAGACCTAAACTAAACATTAGACCTAAATTAACATATCCCAAAATTTAAAATGTAAATTTTAAAAATTAAATTGACAACTGCTTGACCATTCCTTTGCCATAAAACCCCCATAGGTGTAATTGGGGTGGCCAGACAAAAAATTGGTTTTATAGCAAAACGGCCCCCTAGAATGGGTCCATCTCCCCGCCCAAGCTAAAAAGGTAGCGGCTTCTTATCCAGGATTGATAGCTACGTTGATATTAAAAGGAAAAAAGCAGAGCATTAAATTATTTGGTAAAGAGCCATCAGAAATTGTAATTCCATATAATAAGGAACAACTTGATGCTCTTCTAATGTTTGATGAGGACTGGCAGGTTGCCATAGGAAATTATTGTGGTCAAATTCTGCATCATTTACCTTCACATGTTTTGCTGAATTTTATATCCAGACATCCAGTTATTTTCCCTGTCAGATGTAAACAATCTCCTATTCCAAATGCTCAGATAGTTTTTACTGACGGGTCAGCAAATGATAAAGCCTCCATAGTTACTAAAAATCACCAAAAGGTTTTAGAAACATGGGAAACTTCAGCTCAAAGAGCTGAAACAACAGCAGTCATAGAGGCTTTTGCTATGTTTGCAGATGAAGAATTTAACCTTTATTCTGATTCTCAATATATTGTCAGGTTGTTTCCACACATTGAAACTGCGGTTTTGCCTGAAAATAAAACTACCATATTTCATTTGTTAAGTAATTTACAGCAACAAATTTGGAAAAGAAATAAA
>NW_011481494.1:7521-11365 GCF_000754665.1 Bison bison bison | reverse complement strand
TAATGTAGGCATGAATTATTCAGGTGGACCTAACGTAGTGACTTGTGAACAATGTATGCTTTCATCTTATTTAAACCCTCAATGTAATGTTTGCTCCTTTGTGGTGTTACAATGCCCATCCTATCTTATGGTGCCTATATGATAGCTATGGTCTTACTGTGTTACAACAACTGCAGGATTTAATGCGATCGCGACGGTTTGTGGTCTTGCTTATCCTAGGAATATCAGCTTTAATAGCAACAATTAGTTCTGTTACTGCGGCAGCAATATCATTGACTCAACAAGTGCATACTGCCCAATATGTTGATACCATAGTCTAAAAATGTTTATTTAACTCTAGCAACACAGGAAGCTATAGATAGGAAATTAGAGATGAGAGTAGACGCCTTAGAAGAAGCAATTATGCATATTGGGACTGAGTTACAGGCTTTAAAGGTGAAGATGGCTTTGACGTGCCACACTGATTACAGGTGGATATGCGTGACATCTTTGAAGGTAAACGAGACAGATTATGAATGGGAAAAGATTAAAAATCATATCTCAGGTGTTTGGAACAGTTCTGATATTGGCCTGGACTTAGGGAAACTTCATAATCAAACACAGACCTTGGAACACTCTCGACTGGATTTTACCACCACTGGAGCAGCTAATGATTTTTTTAACACCTTCTCTAACTTTATTTCTGGAAAAAATATTCTGTCTAATATCCCTAGTCTCTAATTTTACTTCTCATAATCATTCTTCCTTGTATTGTCAGGATTCTCCGGCAGAGCATTCGGAAGCTCGTGACTGAGCTGCATCTGGTTGTTTTAAGAAAACATAATGGAAAAGAATATAAAAAAGAGTATATAGCACTTTGATGTACAGAGAAACTAACACAATACAAACTAACATGGAAAAGAATAAGAAAAAGAACATATGTGTGTGTGTATGTGTATGTGTGTGTGTATATATATACGAGTCACTTTGCTGTACACTAGAAACTACCACAAGTAAATCAACTATACTTTAATTAAATAAAAAGAAATACAAGAGATGTTTTCATTTGAAGATCTTAACAGCTATAGCAAACTGTTTTGAGTAGATATGCAAAGGAAGACACTTGTTTCTTCTCAGACAGTACTTGATTTGTAAATATTTCTGGAATCAATATTTACTCAGTTCTGCTATGGTTTAGATATCACAACCCTATTTATTAAGCAAGTATTTTTACCTGATGCAATCTCTATATAAACAAACAACAAAGGTGTTTTAATTTTATTTTGCAAAGGAGAAAACTGTAATAGCAGTTGTATGAAATATGTTGTAATTCATCTACCCTTGAGCAGAATTGGTATTGGACAAAAAAAGATATATAATTGGGTTACTAGGCAACAAATGCTAACTAACAGTTTTAATTTTTGAAAAATCATTAGCAATTTACTCCCCTCATTGTAGTTTAACTTAATGACTGTCAACTCATATCTAACATATGAAGTTAGAGAGAATGGATTACAAGTTTTAATGTTCTTTATTATTAAGAAAACATACTAGTCTTCCATGCCTTAATGTTTCTCTAATAGCAGGTTGTCAAGTGATACTTTGTGGGTATCAATACCCACTTAAATGATGTGTGTGTGTGTGTGTGTGTGTGTATATGAGTGTAAGTGAAAGAAAAGGGAAAGTCCAACTCTTTGTGACACCATAGACTATAACCTGCCAGGCTTCTCTGTCCATGGAATTCTCCAGGCAAGAATACTGGAGTGGGTAGCTGTTCCCTTCTCCAGGGGATCTTCCCAACCCAGGGACTGAACCCAGGTCTCCTGCATTGCAGGCAGATTCTTTATTTTCTGAGCCACCAGGGAAACCCAAGAATACTGGAGTGGGTAGCCTATCCCTTCTCCAGGGGATGTTCCAAACCCAGGAATCAAACCGGGGTCTCCTGCATTATAGGCAGATTCTTTACCAACTGAGTTACCAAGGGAAAAATTTTTGCTTTTAACTATCTATTAAATACCAGTTGCTTAATTTCTAAATATGTATTTTGCCTCCAAATATGCAGTTGTAAGGATTAAATGAGAAAAAAGATATACTATACTTTTCACTCCACTTTGCACAAAGTAGCTGTTCAATAAAGTACAGACAAAACAACAAAGCAAATGAGAAAACACAAAAGCAACTGAATCAGTTGACATACTGGAGGGCTTAGGATAAGAGAGCAAAAGATAATTCTTCAACTAGGAAGAAAAGAGTATTGATAAGATATTTTATATCTGTCTCTAGAACTATTTGAAAAATGTTAGGTTGTTAGAATTAATCTGATAAAATAAAGTATAAATAAAGGTTAGAAATCAATATAGAATAAGAAGAGACAAAGGTACCAGGAACTGTAAAATATTATCAGGTGAGTATGTTTACCTAGTTCTCCAAAAAATCAAAAGTATTTCTTTAAGAAGCTGAGTTAATAGAGTTTATATAGTCTAAGTCCATTGCTCTTTGGGGATTTAAATGGGAGTAACCAGAATAACCAATTATCTCTTAAACTGTCAACTATAGCACGGATTTTGTGAACAGTACTTTTCTCAAGTCCTTAGGGACATTAAGTGAAAGTTATATGTGTTCAGTTCAGTTGCTCAGTCGTGTCCAACTCTTTGTGACCTCATGGACTGCAGCACTCCAGGCCTCCCTGTGCATCGCCAACTCCCAGAATTTACTCAAACTCATTCATGTCCATTGAGTCGGTGATGCCATTCAACCATCTCATCCTTTGTCATCCCCTTCTCCTCCTGCCTTCAATCTTTCCCAGCATCAGAGTCTTTTCAAAGGAGTCAGTTCTTCCTGTCAGGTGGCCAAAGTATTGGAGTTTCAGCTTCTGTATCAGTCTTTCCAATGAATATTCAGGACTGATTTCCTTGAGGATGGACAGGTTGGACCTTGCAGTCCAAGTGACTCTCAAGAGTCTTCTCCAACACCACAGTTTAAAAGCAACAATTCTTTGGTGCTCAGCTTTCTTTAGAGTCCAACTCTGACATCCATACTTGACTACTGGAAAAACCATAGCTTTGACTAGACGGACCTTTGTTGGCAAAGTAATGTCTCTGCTTTTCAATATGCTGTCTAGGTTGGTCATAACTTTTCTTCCAAGAAGCAAGTGTCTTTTAATTTCATGGCTGCAGTCACCATCTGCAGTGATTTTGAAGCCCCCCAAAATAAAATCTGTCACGGTTTCCATTCTTTCCCCATCTATTTGCCATGAAGTGATTGGACCAGATGCCACAATCTTAGTTTTGTGAATGTTGAGCTTTAAGCCAACTCTCCTCTTAACTTTCATCAAGAGGCCCTTTACTTCTTCTTTGCTTTCTGCCATAGGGGTGGTATCATCTGTGTATGTGAGGTTATTGATATTTCTCCTGACAATCTTGATTCCAGCTTGTGCTTCATCGAGCCCCGCCTTTCGCATGATGTACTCTGCATATAAGTTAAATAAGCAGGATGACAATATACAGCCTTGATATACTCCTTTCTTGATTTGGAACCAGCCTGTTGTTCCATGTCCAGTTCTAACTGTTGCTTTCTGATCTGCATATAGATTTCTCAAGAGGCAGGTCGGGTGGTCTGGTATTCCCATCTCTTTACAAATTTTCCAGTTTGTTGTGATCCACACAGTCAAAGGCTTTGGCATAGTCATTAAAGCAAATGTTTTTCTGGAACTCTCTTGCCCTTTTGATGATCCAATGGATGTTGGCAATTTGATCTGTGGTTCCTCTGCCTTTTCTAAATCCAGCATGAACATTAGGAAGTTCATGGTTCACATACTGTTGAAGCCTGGCTTGGAGAATTTTGAGCATTACTTTACCAGCATGTA
>NW_011481494.1:4981-7000 GCF_000754665.1 Bison bison bison | reverse complement strand
TTCTGTCAGGTCCATACCATTTCTGTCCTTTATTGTCCCCATCTTTGTGTGAAATGTTCCCTTGGTATCTCTAATTTTCTTGAAGAGATCTCTAGTTTTTCCCATTCTATTATTTTCCTCTATTTCTTTGTATTGATCACTGAGGAAAACTTTCTTATCTCTCTTTGCTATTTTTTGGAATTCTGCATTCAATGGGTATAGCTTTTCTTTTCTCCTTGGCCTTTCACGTCTTTTCTTTTCATAGCTATTTGTAAGGCCTCCTCAGACAACCATTTTGCCTTTTTGCATTTATTTTTCTTTGGGATGGTCTTGATTACTGCTGCCCGTACAATGTCACGAACCTCAGTACATAGTTCTTCAGGCATTCTGTCTATCAGCTCTAATCCCTTGAATGTATTTCTCACTTCCACTATATTATCATAAGGGATTTGATTTAGGTCATACCTGAATGGTCTAGTGATTGTCCCTTCTTTCTTCAATTTAAGTCTGAATTTGGCAATAAGGAGTTCATGATCTGAGCTACAGTCAGCTCCTGGTTATTTTTGCTGACGGTATACAGTTCTCCATCTTTGGCTGCAAATAATATAATCAATCTGATTTCAGTGTTGATGTTCATGTGTAGAGTCTTCTCTTGTGTTGTTGGAAAAGGGTGTTTGCTATGACCATATGTGTACCTTAAAAATGAACAATGATTTTCTGCAAATGCTTCAGCACTCCAGATAAGCAGGTCATAAATGTAGCTTCCTCTTGGGAAAATTGAGGCACTTTTTTAAATAAATAAAACATGTAAATAAAATAACAAAAAATATATTTCCCTGCAAATTTACCATATCTTAACACATAAAAATTTCATAAATATGAATATAGGCAAAATCAACAATATCTTTAAAAATAAATTTGGATTTTCATCCATATAATTATAATCAGCCACACTATCACAGTATAAGAGAGAAAAGCCAAAAAAAAAGTCAATTTAGCTTGAGTAAGTTCAAAGAGTAAGTGAGGAAATTCATTTGAGAATAAAATAATAGAATATCAAAAACATCTGATTTTAGCCTTGGAGGGTAGAAAAGAAAAGGAAAGAATATTGCTCTAATATGGATTTCTCTGATCGAACTGGCCACAAACTATACCCCTAAACATGTGAGTAATGAAACTGTTTACAATCTTTATTTCAATGCTTAAGAAAGCTGGCCCAATGCACTGGTTTCAATATAAGCACAGACACTGTCAGGCTATTCTTCTGTAACACTTAACTTTGGTTAAAGTAAACTGAAGTCTGCTCCTTATGTCATTATCATTTTGGGATATTAAAGTGAAAGTGAAGCCACTTAGTCGTGTCCGACTCTTTGCGACCCCATGGACTGTAGCCTATCAGTCTCCTCCGTCCACGGGATTTTCCAGGCAACAATACTGGAGTGAGTTGCAATTCCCTTCTCCAGGAGATATCCCCGACCCAGGGATTGAACCCGGGTCTCCCGCACTGTAGGCAGATGCTTTACCATCTGAGCCACCTGGGATATTAAAAGCCAACCCAAAACAAGAAGACTAAGAGAACCATTAGCTATCATATCAACAGTCCTGAAGTCTGGTCTTAATACATGTAGTAATAGACAGACTGTTTTTACACTTTTGTCCATGAATAATAAATAAAATATTATTTATGTAAAGAAAGGTTAGTCATTAACTGTATATATAACATTAATTTCATATTCTTCTCATGAATAAAATTCCAAATAAACAGAATGAAATATCCTTTGAAATGGAGTATAATTAAATGCACCTGGTAACTTTGAACAGGTATTTATATTAATCCAAATATTAAAAATTGTATTAAGCCCAATACAAAATATATTCCCCACATCTGCCTATCTTTCATTAGGAAGTACAGAATATACATCTGTCCTGACAAACATTCTAAAGTACCGATCCAGGTAAACAGCGTCAATGCATTCATAAACCTGACAGAGTCCCAGTTCCAAATGGTTTTATACTACAAAAAGCATAAAAGGTTTTGGT
>NW_011481494.1:2213-4881 GCF_000754665.1 Bison bison bison | reverse complement strand
CTGAGAATATCTTCTTGTATAAATTTAAATTTGGAGAATGTCTGCAGAAATTTCCTGGATGGCTTCAATAATGATAAAAGTTCCTCTACCTACATTGAGAGAGAGAGAAAGAAAATACAATATATGAGAAACCTAATCAAATCTAACCAGGCCAGGTATAAGCATAAAAGTGGATTTTAACTACACTAAAAATGAGAACAAAAGTTATGATTTTATCAAGTCATCCATCAAAACTGAGTAGACACATCAAGAGACCAAGGAACCAGAGACTTCATCAAGCTATAGGAAGCATAGTCTGAGAAGTTTCTGGCAATTAATAGTAAGAATCTGGATTGGCTACTTGAATGTTTGGGGAATTTTGTCAGTAGGCAGTAGGAAAATAACCAAGCAGGCAGCCTGCCCATGTAATCAGCAATGTCCACTGGAGGGCAGCCAGTGGATATTCTGGCAGGAAAAAGGTGTTAGGAAAATCTCTTGACTGGTAATCAATACAAGTACTAAAAGGCAAAGCTCAACATGATGGAGGCTTGGCTTAAGGTAGTACTTTGTGGCCAGTTAAAGGGACTCAATACTAATATGTCTGCTCAAAGATGGGGAAATAACAAGGATCTAGTGAATTACCTAGAGTTAGAAGAAAAAGCCTTTGCCAAGTATATAGCCAAGAGCCAGTTATTAGAAATAAGAGCAGAACTGGCATCAAAGGTGAACCTGAAGTTGATCAATAGAATTATCAACTGAGACAGTTAAGAAACCCTCCAGTAGAGAGGAGATTATTCCAGAGGGGGATATTGATTTCAGCCTGAGTTTTAAAATTAAGCCACCCTAAAAAAGGGACCTTGATAGATAAATGATCAAGAAACCAGGCCATTTACAACCATTATCTGCATAATTAAGACAAAGTATGATGATTCTTAGAATATGAGTGCAATGTAAGCCAGAGTGCACTGAAAACAATGGTATCATTAAGTATATTGCACGCAATAGTACTTTCCTATTGAATTCCCTACTGAAAAGCTTTCCTGTTGCATAGTAAGAAAATTTTCCATTATTCAGCACCTGTAAGTCTGTTTCAGTCCAGGTTCTTTTTTTTTAAGGCAACAGAAGCTGACTCCAAGTAACTTCAGCCGAATGTAAATTTATTGGAAGGATAGCTGCAGCTTACAGAATCAATAGGAAGGCTTAGGAACCAGGCTCAGAAGATGAGTAGAAAACAAAGCGATCTGAGTAATGGAGACACAACCAACATCATGCTACAGAAACTGCCAGGATACGATATTGATTTGGCATCATTTTCTCAGACTTAGAAGCTGTCAGCATGTCATCGCAGGCATGACTAAATTCTCAACCACCCTTCCATCACCACACCATCTCCTTCTATTCAAATTCCTGAGGTGGGGTAAATGATTGGCTAAACCTAAAGCAGGCTTAGGCTCCAGCTTCCAGAAGGTGGTTTTCCTCCAACCCACTCTCAGCCTCAGACATCCACAAGTTTAATCTTGGTCACTACAGATTACTTTGATGTTTTCTGGAATTTCATACAAATGAAATCATACACCCTCTTCTCCACTGCTCCTTTGCACAGTAGAATATCTTAAAATTTTCCATGTTGCTACATGTGTGGGTAATTTGTTCTCTTTCATTGCTGAATAGAATTCCATAAAGACCAAAATGTGATTATTCATTTACCTACTGATGGGTTTTGGCATTGTTTCCAGATTTTTGCTAATGAAAAACAAAGCTGCTATAAACATTCATAAGGAAATACTGGTGTGGACATATGTTTTAATTCCTCTTGGGTCAACAACTCAGAGTGCAATTGCTATGACTTCGTGAGAAAACGACCTAGCTATTTTTCAAAGTGGTTGTGCTCTTTGCATCCCCACTGGTGATGTATGACGGCTCCAGTTGTTCCACATACTAACAACTTGGCCTATTCTATCTCTTTAATTACCCAGCCATTCCAGTGAGTATGTAGTAGTACTTTTTGGTGGTTTTCACTTGCATTTATCTGATGACTAATTATTCTGGTGGTCTTTTCTTCTGTTTCTTGGTCCATTTGTAGATCTTCTCTTGTATAGTGTCCCTTCAATCTGCCTGTGCCAGATTGCATTTTCCATAAATAGCCATGACAGTATCTTCTATCTCACATGTTTTTCTTACATTGTGATTGTAACACACGGACCAGCAAGAGATATGGTCTATGTCCCTCTTCTTTGAATTTGGTTAATCATGTAATTTCTCAGGCTGGGCCACTTAAGTTCTTAGAAGATGATACAATTTCCATCTAGTTCTCTTGGTATGCGTGCTCTTGAATTCAGTCACCAAGCAGTGAGGAAACACAAAGAATCCTATGAAGAAGCCCCATGTAGGTGTTCTGACCAAGCGCCCCTTCGAAGGTCCCAAACAAAAGCCACCATTAAACACCGGACTTGTGAAAAACAAACTTTAGATGATTCCAGCCTCCAGCTGTGGATTCACCTTGCAGGTGAGGTCTCTGACATAGAACATAGACATGCTGACCTCAATGGGCCCTTTCCAAATCTCCAAGCCTCAGAATCCACGAAAATAAGAAACGAATGGTCACTCTGCATCATGAAGTTTAGGATGGTTTTCTACGCAGTAATACATAAGCAAAACACAGGCTTTGAGATACAACCATGTATTTAAA
>NW_011481494.1:0-621 GCF_000754665.1 Bison bison bison | reverse complement strand
ATCAAGGAAAAAGACAGGCTAGAATTCAACCAATCAGATAAATATTCAGGTTAGGACTCAGCCAATCATGGAAAAGTACAGGCTCCGGCTAGGCCAATCAGAGCCAAAGACAGGTTAGGAGTCAGCCAATCAAAGCAAAGTGTTGGTTACACTTCAGCCAATCAGAACAATGTAGTGGCTAGGAGTTAGCCAATCAAAGCAAAGTACAGGCTAGAGTTTAGCCAATCAGAGAAATGTACAGGCTAGCACTCAGCCAATCAGGGCAAAGTACAGGCTCAGACTCAGCCAATAAGAGTAAAGAACAGGTTAGGAGTCAACCAGTCAGGGCAAAAGACTGGCTAGAGTTCAGCCAGTTAGAGAAATGTTCAGGTTAGGACTCAGCCAGTCATGGCAAAGTACAGGTTTGAACTCAGCCAATCAGAGCTAAGGACACGTTAGGAGTCAGCCAATCAGAGAAATGTATAGGCTAGAGTTCAGCCAATCAGTATAAGGAACTGGCTAGGAGACAGCCAATCAGAGCAAACTACCTCATGGGAGTTAGCCAATCAGAGAAAAATACAGGATAGGACTCAGCCACTAAGGGCAAAGTAAAGGCTTGAACTCAACCAATCAGAGCAAGGA
>NW_011481493.1:8619-9163 GCF_000754665.1 Bison bison bison | reverse complement strand
GTTGTTCAGCCTCCATATGTTGGAATTTTTAATAGTTTTTCTCTTGTAATTGACATCTAATCTTACTGCATTGTGGTCAGAAAATATGCTTGGAGTGATTTCAGTTTTTTTGAATTTGCCAAGGCTAGATTTATGGCCCAGGATGTGATGTATCCTGGAGAAGGTTCCGTGTGTGCTTGAGAAAAAGGTGAAATTCATTGTTTTGGGGTGAAAAGTCTTATAGATATCAATTAGATCTAACTTGTCTATTGTATCATTTAAAGTTTGTGTTTCCTTGTTAATTTTATGTTTAGTTGATCTATCCATAGATGTGAGTGGAGTATTAAAGTCTCCCACTATTTTTGTGTTATTGTTAATTTCCCCTTTCATACTTGTTAGCATTTGTCTTATATATTGTGGTGCTCCTATTTTGGGTGCATTTATATTTATAATTGTAATATCTTCTTCTTGGATTGATCCTTTGATCATTATGTAGTCTCTTTCTTTGTCTCTTTTCACAGCCTTTGTTTTAAAGTCTATTTCATCTGATATGAGTATTGCTACT
>NW_011481493.1:3746-5225 GCF_000754665.1 Bison bison bison | reverse complement strand
CGATTGCCCCCTTTCAGCTCTGGCTGCCCTCGCCTGCCTGTCTCTGGCGGGGTATGGGCCGGTCTGCAGCTGGCTAGCTCTGTTCAGTCCTTTGTTCTGTGAGCAGGCCTGGCAGTGTCTTAGGTTAGGGCTTTTCGCGGGATAGCTATCCCACAGTGTGGGTTGCTATCTCAAGCTAGTTCCCTCAGATTGCCATTGGGGCATTCAGGCCCAGTCCTTACCCTAAGCAATGCAGCCTGCGCCTCCCTGTCCAGCCCCGCTTGCTAGTGGGGGATGCCAGCGTCTGGGCTGCTGCTCCACTGGAAGTTGCTGTTAGGCACGTAATCTGTGGGGTTTAATTATTTATTTATTTTTCCTCCCGGTTATTTTACCCTCTGAGATTCCAAGGCTTGCCACAGACCTGCTGGAGAGAGTATTTCCTGATATTTGGAAACTTCTCTCTTTTTTAAGACTCCCTTCCCCAGACGGATTCCGTCCCTCCCTCTTTTGTCTCTCTTTTTATCTTTTATATTTTGTCCTACCTCCCTTTGAAGACAATGGACTGCCTTTCTGGGTGCCTGATGTCCTCTGGCAGCATTCAGAAGTTGTTTTGTGGAATTTGCTCAGCGTTCAAATGTTCTTTCAATGAATTTGTGGGGGAGAAAGTGGTCTCCCTGTCCTATTCCTCTGCCATTTTAGGACTGCCCCTACTCCATTTCTTTTAAGGGATTCTTGCCCACAGTAGTAGATATTATGGTCATCTGAATTAAATTTGCCTATTCCATTCCATTTAAGTTCACTGATTCTTAAAATGTCAATGTTCACTCTGCCATCTCCTGTTTGACCACTTCAAATTTACCTTGATTCATGGACCTAACATTCCAGGTTCCTGTGCAATATTCTTTACAGCATTGTACTTTACTTCCATCCCCAGTTACATCCAAAACTGGGTGTTGTTTTTGCTTTGGCTCTGTCTCTTCATTCTTTCTGGAGTTATTTCTCCACTGTTCTCCAGTAGCATATTGGACACCTACTTACCGGGGGAATTCATCTTTCAGTGTCATATCTTTTTGCCTTTCCATACTGTTCATGGGGTTCTCAAGGCAAGAATACTGGGCAGAAGAAAGGACAGAAATTGTATGCACCTAAAAAGAGCAGAACATATTAAGAAGATGTGGCAGGAATACACAGAAGAACTATACAAAAAGGATCTTCATAATCCAGATAGTGTGTGGTGTGATCACTTGCCTAGAGCCAGACATCTTCGAATGCGAAGTCGAGTGGGCTTTAGGAAGTATCACTACGAACAAAGCTAGTGGATGTGACAGATTCCGGTTGAGCTATTTCAAATCCTATGAGATGATGCTGTTAAAGTGTTTCACTCAACAAGCCAGAAAATTTGGAAAACTCAGCAGTGGCCACAGGATGGGAAAAGGTCAGTTTTCATTCCAATCCCACAGAAGGGCAATGCCAAAGAATGTTCAAACTACCACACAATTG
>NW_011481493.1:0-712 GCF_000754665.1 Bison bison bison | reverse complement strand
AGTCTTAAACTGTGAGGACACTATGTCAAAGTTAAAAAAAATAGTTGGATTGAGACTTCAGTTCAGTTCAGTTCAGCTCAGTCACTCAGTTGTGTCCGACTCTTTGTGACACTATGGACTGCAGCACGCCAGGCCTCCCTGTTCATCACCAACTCCCAGAGTTTACTCAAACTCATCTCCATCTAGTCAGTGATGCCATTCAACCATCTCATCCCCTGTTGTCCCCTTCTCCTCCCGCCTTCAATCTTTCCCAACATCAGGGTCTTTTCAAATGAGTCAGTTCTTTGCATCAGTGGTGAAAGTATTGAAGATTCAGCTTCAGCATTAGTCCTTCCAATGAATATTCAGGACTGATTTCCTTTAGGATGGACTAGTTGGATCTCCTTGCAGTCCAAGGGACTCTCAAGAGTCTTCTCTAACACCACAGTTCAAAGGCATCAGTTCTCCCAGTGGATGGATCACCCTGGGTTTGCCACATCCTAAGGTGGTGTGTACTTCCTGGGTCCACACTGCTCAGGCTTCATGGTGCTCTGAAAGTGTACTGTCCCAAGTGGGCCCTGCATTTTGTCCAAACCCAGTTCTAAGACACTCAGGTTTTAGGGTACTCCACAAGGGCACAGACTCAGATGGGCTGTGTGTTTTGTGCCCTTCCCAGGTGCAAGCTGCTCAGCCGACCGGGTGCTTGGCAACCTCACTGTTCCAGGTGGGCCAT
>NW_011481492.1:45068-45309 GCF_000754665.1 Bison bison bison | reverse complement strand
GTGATCCAACAGATCTTGGCAATTTGATCTCTGGTTCCTCTGACTTTTCTAAATCCAGCTTGTACATGTGGAAGTTCTTGGTTCATGTGGAGAATTTTGAGCATTACTTTTCAAGCATGTGAAATGAGTGCAATTGCGCGGTAGTTGGAACATTCTTTGACATTGCCTTTCTCTGGGACTGGAATGAAAACTGACCTTTTCCAGTCCCGTGACCACTGCTGAATTTTCCAAATTTGCTGGT
>NW_011481492.1:43151-43387 GCF_000754665.1 Bison bison bison | reverse complement strand
TTTCTTATCTAATGAAAGATCCTGCCAGAGACTAGGGACCAGTCCAGCTCCACTGGGAAACATCTGTTTAGATGAGCAGAAGGAGAGAATGAGCAGAAAACTTGGAGATGTGTGAAAGATGCAAGGTCACAAGAGAAGAAATTCAAAAGTAAAATATGACTCCAGCAGGATGCAGCCGAGACAAAATACTAGGCTAAGTTGATAACCAAAGTAGATATAACTTGTTTTAATTCCAT
>NW_011481492.1:39294-41487 GCF_000754665.1 Bison bison bison | reverse complement strand
AAAAAAAAACAATATTTTTAGTGTGAAAGCCACTAAAGCTAAGAATGTTCTATTTCTTTAACATAATAAAATCAACCCAGTATCCTATTTTTTTCCTAAATTATTTCTCTTTGGGCAACTTTGGAAAATGTGCATCCCATTCAATATCTAAGTCCACAAAAATGATTTCCTTTCCTTTAAACAGATAAACATATTGCAGTGGAGAAACTCCATTGTCTCTGGGATTTTCCTACATATTTCCTTTAACTATATCTCAAAAACTTGCTTTGCTTTGGAAACTACCTTCTTTTGAAAGGACAAGAGAAGAATCGTTCACGTTTTATGATCCCTGTTGGAGGCAACAAAGCAGCAGCCAAGTCCTGAGGTGATGGACAAGGCAATGGTCTAACCTGGCTGCAAATCAGAATGGCCTGGGGAGCTTGTTAAACAAAAGGGAAAACAAAAATGACCACCACAACAAACAGAGACCCCATATAAATACCTCCAAGTGCAAGGCCAAAGAATCTGTACTTTTAACTAGTTTCAAAACATCTGTACCAACCCATCGCATCCTCAGGTATCAACTTGGCTCTCTTCTGAGGATGCTCCTGTCTCTCTCCAGTCCTGACCTTTCTCTTGAGCTCCAGATAAGCCCTCTGGGTATCTGAGGGGCACCTCCAATGCACTAAGGCCCAAATACTGAATCTGTTTCTTTTCCTCTCCAACTTGTTCCTTCTTTCAGTCTCATTTCAGGTTGCTTTTAACATGAAAAACAGACAAGTGCCAAGATCAGTTGCACTTCTATGAACTAGAATTCTAGCTGGCTTGCAATCTTATACCTTGCTGTTGTTTAGTCGCTAAGTCATGTCCAACTCTCTGTGACCCTCTGGACTATAGCTCACCAGGCGGCTCTGTCCATGGGATTTCCCAGGCAAGAATACCGGAGTGGGTTGTCATTTCCTTCTCCAGGGGATCTTCCCAACCCAGGGATCGAACCCGCCTCTCCTGCATTGGCAGGTGGATTTTTTACCACTGAGTCACCTGGCAAGCCCAACCTTATACCTTAATATTCCTTTAAAATTCTGTTTTTAACTGATAATTTAAAAACTTGTAACAAACTTTTACCATCCTTTATTTGCCAGTTTTCTTGGGGGCCACATACATTTTTTTCAAGGAATGGACTCTAGGAAACACTCTGTTTTATTTACAAAAATCAACTAGGCTTATTATATTATTTGTATGCAGACATGGAATATCACCATTATTTATCAAATTGGGTCCTTTTAAAATAGGCCTTAATTGAAGTATCAGTTAAGTATCAGAAGAGGCAAGTTCCATCATCGGCTTTTCAGAGAGATTGTTTATCCACCAGATTACACAAAAGCAAGCACATGGAGGTTAAAATTGGCCCTGGAGTTGTGCTGAGTATATGAGAATAGAACTTAAGCTGTAGCCTTTGTTAGAATTCTCTGATCCATCATTTGGTCTTGACAACCAAAGGGGAATATAAAGAGGACAAATATTAGACACAGAAAGCTGTGGTAGTGTCACAAACTGGGTCATCTACACAGCTTCATCTTGATCTTCCCCTCACCTCTCTAACTATCCCTCACCCCCCATCTAATACTAGGAAGAAAATAAAAGTGGGTGCCTTGTCTGGAACTCCCTTTCCGATAATGCCTCAAGGAAGAATTTAACTGGTGAAAGGGAAGAGACACAGTCTAGGATTTGGAGATAGTGAAATATAAGGTCAAGTTCTAGACCAAAGTTAGAGCTGGATGTAAGACAGCTTCTCTTTGAATGTGATCATCAGTGAACTGTCTCACCATTCACAATTCCACATACTCAATTACAACACAAGGGTGATGGTACATTGGAAAGAGCCCAAGCTTTGGAGTCAGCCAAACCTAGGTTGGGATCCCAGCTTTGCTAACTGATTGTGCATGACTTTGAGCAAATTCCTTAACCTCTCTGAGAGTTAGTGTCTTCCATTATAAAGAGAGGATACTAACAGTGTTAATAATACCTTCTATGTTTGTTGAGAGGAGTTAATGAGAAATCACATAGAAAGTACATGGCACATAGCAGGCCCTGTGTAAATGCTAGCTTTTATCCCTATTATCATCATTATTAGATACCTTGAGGAATTACTCTACATATCTATTTGAAAATTATATTATCTGAAACTATTAGGTTTGTTGTTGTTTAGTCCCA
>NW_011481492.1:32324-39194 GCF_000754665.1 Bison bison bison | reverse complement strand
GTTTAGTCCCAAAGTTGTCTCCAACGCTTTTGTGACCCCATTGACTGTAGCCCACCAGGCTCCTCTGCGCATGGGATTCCCAGGCAAGAATACTGGAGTGGGTTGCCATTTCCTTCTCCAGCAGACCTTCCTGACCCAGGGATTGAACCCGTGTCTCCCGCATCTCTTGCATTGGCAGGTAGGTTCTTTACCACTGAGTCACCAGGGGTTGAATCGTACTAAACTGCCATTTTTTTCAGTTTAAAAAAGTCAAGTATCAGCAATTTTATGTCTTGCAGGCTAAACTTTGAAGAAGTATATCCTGGGAAAGGCATACACTGTGTTTCATATCTGGTTATATCTGGCAAATGCACAACCTCTAAGGAATGAATGACTATGTAGTAGAAGGATGAATGTATGGTACTTAGTGCAGAACAGAGAGAAAGTAACTCTGTTAATAATACTAGCCAAGTACTGAAGGCCAAACCACTGCAATGCCATTGGCAGGACTTGGCTACACTACTATGAAGTAATCATGAAAGGGCCCTAAGAATAGGGAGGAGACCATGTCTACATAAAACAAATTAAACATAAGCCCAGCCCCAAAGAGTTGTTCCCTGCAAGAAAGGCAGAGAGCTTAATGAAAAACATGCCCTCAAGACAAGGAGAAATTTAACACACTCTGCCTTTCCTTCTTAGTCTCAAATGACAGTTTAATTTTTCAAAGTAATCCATATGTGTTGGGGAAAGAAAATGGGAGAAGGGTCGTCCAATCCCAAAATACAAATCAAAGCTTAGAATGCTTCATAAATAAAAAATTACAGACTTTTGGATATAAAAAATTGAATATAAGAACACGCAGGTCAGTGGGGAAATATGCCTGGTCCTTATATGCTATAACATCAGGAAATAAAAAAAACCCAGAATCTTTTATGTTTGGAAGCAGTATAATATAGTGAAAAGAGACTGGGGCTTTGGAGGCAGAGAAATCTGTATTCAAATTCTGGTTCTACCACTTACTAGCTATAAGATGACAGAAAAGACTCCATTAACAGGATTGCGGTGAGAATTAAATGAGATAATATATGTAAAGTACCAGTCACACAATTACTATTATAAAACCAGGAAACAACCAAATACCTGTTCTAAGTTTGCAAATTTATAATACCAGCACCTACAGTTTTGACTATATTCCTACATATCCTCCCGCACACAAAGATGCATAACACACAGAAAGAAACTTCATACATAATAAAAAGATAGTACTTTTTATGGCTTCAGTATTCCCAAATACAAATAAAGAAGATGCATTTAAATGAAAATATGTTCTGAATGCACTAGAAAAGTTAGTTTTTCACTGTATCTTTCAGGTTACTCTCATTTTCCTATTCAAATCCTTGTTTCCTGAATTTAAATGAGGTCAGTGATGTGGAGGAAAGACAGAAGATGGGAAAAAACTGAAAGCTATATATAAGAGTAAGGTGAGAAAGTGAACCAATATGAGGGCCAAGAAGAGAAACATCAATTCTATAAAGTATGTGAGAGGAGGATGAGACATTAGGGGGTGGAAGAACACCAATGCACAAATGACTCGAGAAAATAACTAACCAACCCTCAGCAACACGTAGACAATTTCATATACCTCCACTATCGAACTCTCTAGGAAATTCACTTACAAAGAAGTTAGTTGTATTGGCGCTCCTTTTCATTCATTTCTTACAACTTTGTATATTGTGAAGCCAAATGCTAGCTTGCCTGAATATCAGAAGTTTGGATGAAAGCAAGTTCCAAAGTAATCAATTTACTAGTTTGAAAGTGCCAACCAGGAGGGCAAAACGGAGGGTAGTGAGAAGGAGCTAGAGACACCCTCCAGCTATAGCTTCCAAGTTGCCCAGCCAGAGCCATTAAATGAATGAAAGGAAGAACAATTGGCTTGGAGACTCAGTGGTGGCACCCAACAATGCTATTCAGTCAACAAACGACGACTGAGCTATACATAAAAGGGGAGTGAGATGTTGATGTCAATGCTGAGGGCCTTATATCAGTCACGCTGATTTCCATCACAATCTGACAATATTTTTATTCTATATCTTTTTTGTTCATGTATCCCTAAACTCATCTGAACATTTTCTCTGTCATTTGTATCACTGGTGATGAAGTTTCTGACAACAAAGTATATCATTGGAGAACATCCTCTTCATTAATGAGGTTATCACTACACTGCCTGTCTATCACCAGGGAAAGGGAAGCTAGTGTTTCAATCACAGGGATGAAAGAATACACACAGGATAAAAGCCAGAGGAGACCATGAGTATTACATTTATAACCTTAATCTCAGTTTCTGGCCCATTTCTTTCAGTTACATTTTGTGCAGTTTCAAATATGTCAGCCAACAGCAAAGATTTTTAGTCATTCTTAACTCTCAACCAGATGCAAAAGTTCAAGTTCATTATTTCAGGAAAAACTGCACTCCATTGCCTAATGTTGGCTAGTTTGAAAAATATGCCTTGAAATCCATTAAGGATTCACTTGGTTCCATTCTCAAAAGAAAAGTATTTTTGGATTTAAACTATCCAAATGCTTCTATAGTATCTAATTGGCTTAGATTTTGTGAACTTATCATCCTAACTAAACCACAAGAAAGTGAGAGAAAGATCACAATGAATTTGTACTGAAGGTTCAATAAGAATCAGTGCACTTAATTAACTGTGAAGCACTGATTTGGAGGGAAGAGGGGCTGGTGAGTCTCATGTCTGAGAAATTTCACATCTAAAAAGCTATCTGTTAGGAGAAAGAAAATATGAGAATGAAATGGCTCTGTGCTGTCTGTTCTTTCATCTAGCCAGAGTGGTGAGGCACGGAGAGTAACTGAAAGAAGCCTGGGCTGAGAGCCAGAAGACCTGGACGAGAACCAGGTATTATGGGTCCAGAGTCTCAGTTTCCTCTGTGAAAAAGTGTACACTAGAGGCTTTCTAAAGCCTCTTACACCTTAACTAGGCTTCCCTGTGAATAAGGTGACCATACATTCTGATTAACCTGCTACCTCTTGATGGGGGTGAAAGAGGAGAGTGAAAAACTTGCTTAAAACTCAATATACAAAAAACTAAGATCATGGCATCTGGTCCCATCACTTCATGGCAAATAGATGGGGAAAAAGTGGAAGCAGTGACAGATTTAATTTTCTTGGGATCTATAGTCACCGACGACAGTGACTGAAGCCATGAAATTTAAAGACGCTTGCTCCTTGGAAGAAAAGTTATGACTAACCTAGACAGCATATTAGAAAGCAGAGACATTACTTTGCCAACAAAGGTCTGTCTAGTCAAAGCTATGGTTTTTCCAATAGTCATATATAGATATGAGAGTTGGACTATAAAGAAAGCTGAGTACCAAAGAATTGATACTTCCAAATTGTGGTCCTGGAAAAGATTCTTGAGAGTCCTGTGGACAGCAAGGAAATCAAACCAGTCAATCTTAAAGGAAATCAACCCTGAAAATTCATTGGAAGGACTGAGGCTGAAGCTGAAGATTCAATACTTTGGCTACCTGATGCAAAGAGCTGACCTACTGGAAAAGACCCTGATGCTGGGAAAGATTGAAGGCAAAAGGAGAGGGGAGCAGAAGAGGATGAGATGGTTAGATAGCATCACCAACTCAATGGACATGGAGATAAGTGAAGGACAGGGAAGTGCTGCTGCAGTCCATGGAGTTGAAAAGGGTCAGACACAACTTAGTGATTGAACAACAACAAACCTGCTAAAGTCTCCATTTACACCTTGTAGATCAACCAACCTGTTGGTTGTTTTTAGCTCTTCTTTCACTCTCAATAGTGTCCCTTTTTGGACAATAATTTACATTGTCATTCTACCTCTGAGTCATTTTTAAATGTAAGTTTTGTACTTTGGTACACAGCTCTAGATAATTACATATCTCTAGCTAACATGCTTAAAATTACAGAGCTTCATTCCTAAAGAAAGGAAGGAGGAAAAAGAGGAAGGAAGGGAGGGAGGGAGGATAAAACCAGTGACATAAAAAGAAATAAGTTTGACTAAAGTGAACGTAAAGTTGAGTTTCCTCTATTTGGCTAAAGAGATGTAAAGACTCTAACTGAAATTATTGAGGGTTTTTGTTTGTTTTTTTTGTTTCAGAATAATTACACAGGAAATTCTCCTATATAATTCAGCTCCCATGGGACCATTTTAAATCTCTATTGCATATCTAGAAAGGGTTATTTATATTCTGCTTAATGGGCATTGATGTTGCTCCTTAAGTGTGACTCACTCCCTTTTATCATCAAACACCATTTATATATAGTATTGGTCAAGGCAAATAAGTTAAATTGAGGGAAAAGGGTCTAATTATAAAAACTAGCCATTCTGAAGTCACAAAACTCAACATAGCTGCTCACATAGGCTGAAATCTGCCCTTGGGTAGCCACCAACAATTCTTATTCGAATAATCACAGAGTTTAGGGTGCTAGTTTAAATGTGTCTTGAGAATTTCAGGCTTAAATAACTTCTTTAAATATTGAGGCTACTTAAAAGAAATTCCTCAAAGGTACCTAAATCTAATTTAAAATGTATGTCTCACATAAAAGTTTTACTTTAAAAATCAAATAAGGAAAAGAAGTTTTGTTGGAAACAGTGATGATAATTCCCAAGTCTTCCTTTCCTGGGATTACAAAAGTTTACAACAAACTATTGAAAAACCCAAAACCATATCTAAATTATTGAAATAGAACAAAATTTCAACAAATATTCATGCTGCTAAGCTGCTACTGCTAAGTCGCTTCACTCGTGTCCGACTCTGTGCAACCCCATAGATGGCAGCCCACCAGGCTCCCCCGTCCCTGGGATTCTCCAGGCAAGAACACTGGAGTGGGTTGCCATTCCCTTCTCCAATGCATGAAAGTGAAAAGTGAAAGTGAAGTCGCTCAGCCATGTCCGACTCTTCGCGACCCCATGGACGGCAGCCCACCAGGCTCCTCCATCCATGGGATTTTCCAGGTAAGAGTACTGGAGTGGGGTGCCATTGCCTTCTCTGGTATTCATGCTCTTTGGGTTAAATCTTATTGAAATTTCTTTGGAATCTAAATATTTCACTTGTTTTGTCAACCTAGAAGCAGATATATACGAGTATCTAATGGACTTCATCATATAAAAAATATTAGATACTTCCAGTGAAGAAATACCTGGCAGACAGGTCTAACCTCAAAAACTATTTATCATTCAAGCCAGAAGGATCTACTTTTTAATTACAAGGCCATTTGAGAAACAAAATGCTGTTAATATTTAAACTCAAATGATTTTCGATCTTGATATATTTGGCTCAGGCTATGTATATAGATGTACAGGTGTGCATGGAAAGCAGTGGCCACAATTTCCATAAACCCTATGGGAAATTGAGGGTGAAGGGTGGACATGGGTGGCAAGGAGATATAAAGAGATCTCAGTCCAGATCCTTCTAGCTTGACTTTAAATTATCTTGCTGTCTGAGAGGTGATTCACGTTTTAGACTCTTGCTTAGTGGTATATGTGTGCCTGGTGGTATAGCCTCCATCTTTCCCCACCACATCTCTTGCCAGACAAATGTTTGAACCTACTGCCCCTGAATATTTGAGCTTCCGTTTTTTAAAAACAATCCCTCCTTGGGAAACCAAAGAGAAAGGAGCATAGGGTGGCTACTGTCAGCAATAAACACAAGGAGTCCTGACTCCCTGTGAGCTATTCTCAGGGATTTAGTGACCTAATAATCTTTGACTCTAGGAATTATACACCAGACAATCCAGAAAACAGTCCTAACCAGCACTCAGACTCTCTGGCCCTCTGAGTAGACGCTGATGTACCTCTCTAGGCAAGCAAAGTAACGCTCAAAATTTTCCAAGCTAGGCTTCAACAGTACGTGAATCAAGAACTTCCAGATGTTCAAGCTGAACTAAGAAAAGGCAGAGGAACCAGAGATTAAATTGCCAATATCCACTGGATCATAGAAAAAGCAAGAGAATTCAAACAAAAAAAAAATCTATTTCTGCTTCACCTGACTACACTAAAGCCTTTGACTGTGTGGATCACAACAAACTGTGGAAAATTCTTAAAGAGATGGGAATACCAGACCACCTGACCTGCCTCCTGAGAAACCTGTATGCAGGTCAAGAAGCAACAGAACCAGACTTGGAAGAGCAGACTGGTTCCCAATTGAGAAAGGAGTACATCAAGGCTGTATATTGTCACCCTGCTTATCTAACATCTATGCAGAGTACATCATGAGAAATGCCAGGCTGGATGAAGCACAAACTGGAATCAAGATTGCCGGGAGAAATATCAATAACCTCAAATATGCAGATGACACTGCTCTTATGGCAGAGAGCAGAGAGGCACTGAAGAGCCTCTTGATGAAAGTGAAAGAGGAGAGTAAAAAAGCTGGCTTAAAACTCAACATTCAAAAAATGAAGATCATGACATCTGGTCCCATCACTTCATGGCAAATAGATGGGGAACCAATATTTTCCTGAGCTCCAAAATCACTGCAGATGGTGACTGCAGCTATGAAATTAAAGGATGCTTGCTCCTTGGAAGAAAAGCTATGATCAACCTAGACAGCATATTAAAAATCAGAGACATACTTTGCTGACAAAGGTCCATCTAGTCAAAGCTATGGTTTTTCCAGTAGTCATGTATGGACGTGAGATTTGGACCGTAAAGAAAACTGAGCACCAAAGAATTGATGCTTTTTAACTGTGGTGTTGGAGAAGACTCTTGAGAGTCACTTGGACAGCAAGGAGATCAAACCAGTCAGTCCTCAAGGAAATCAGTCCTGAATATTCACTGGGAGGACTGATGCTGAAGCTGAAGCTCCAATACTTTGGCCACCTGATGCAAAGAACTGACTCAT